>NW_027042333.1:0-244 GCF_035927965.1 Recurvomyces mirabilis | reverse complement strand
CTCGTTCTAGGTCGAATATAGCGAGCGTTAGTACGGATATACTAAGTTCTTTTAGTTTCTAGAAGGCTTGCTCCTATGTCGTTATCTAGTTCTATTAGACGTCCTTCCTTATTAGGTTAGTTAAGGGTATAGCTATCCTTAAGTAATCCTTAATAAACTTCCGGTTGTAGTTAGCTAGTCCGAGGAATACTTAAATGTCTCGGACTATCGTTAGGGTAGGCTATTCTATAATTAACTTAATCTT
>NW_027042332.1:0-244 GCF_035927965.1 Recurvomyces mirabilis | reverse complement strand
AAGATTAAGTTAATTATAGAATAGCCTACCCTAACGATAGTCCGAGATATTTAAGCATTCCTCGGACTAGCTAACTATAACCGAAAGTTTATTAAGGACTACTTAAGGATAGCTATACCCTTAACTAATCTAACGAAAAAGGACATCTAATAGAACTAGACGACGATATAGGAGCAAGCCTTCTAGAAACTAAAAGAACTTAGTATATCCGTACTAACGCTCGCTATATTCGACCTAGAACGAG
>NW_027042331.1:0-244 GCF_035927965.1 Recurvomyces mirabilis | reverse complement strand
GAGTCTACTATAACGCGACGCCCTAGGCGATCTAGTACTGCCTAGTTATAAGAACGGACTACTACCAACCCCGCCTTACCTATTAGACGAGTCCCTACGGTAGCGGCCTACTACGGCTGCCGCTAGGGTGCTCTAATTAACGTGCTCTTCGAGCTACCTAGCTACTGCCCTAGTAACTACGAAAATAGTAAGGGTAGTAGGCTAGTAGTAGGCCCTATAGCTCTAGCTAGAGCTCCGAGCTCTT
>NW_027042330.1:0-245 GCF_035927965.1 Recurvomyces mirabilis | reverse complement strand
TTGCTCGAGTAGTAAGTCGTATAGGAGTCGTTATAACATCCTATCTAGTGTAGTTGTTTATGTTCGTTATCTAGGTCTTTTCCGACACTTTCTCTAATTTTTATTATCGTATCGCGGATAACGTAAATGTCGTCCGTAGAGACTGTTCTAAGTAGTTCGAGGAACTTGTTCTCCTATTTAATAATTTCGTCCTTACGGTTAGGGTATCGCTTCTTTATTAAGCCTATCGTATTAGCGATCTCGGA
>NW_027042329.1:0-245 GCF_035927965.1 Recurvomyces mirabilis | reverse complement strand
GAGTCTACTATAACGCGACGCCCTAGGCGATCTAGTACTGCCTAGTTATAAGAACGGACTACTACTAACCCCGCCTTACCTATTAGACGAGTCCCTACGGTAGCGGCCTACTACGGCTACCGCTAGGGTACTCTAATTAACGTGCTCTTCGAGGCTACCTAGCTGCTACCCTAGCAACTACGAAAATAGTAAGGGTAGTAGGCTAGTAGTAGGCCCTATAGCTCTAGCTAGAGCTCCGAGCTCTT
>NW_027042328.1:0-245 GCF_035927965.1 Recurvomyces mirabilis | reverse complement strand
GAGTCTACTATAACGCGACGCCCTAGGCGATCTAGTACTGCCTAGTTATAAGAACGGACTACTACTAACCCCGCCTTGCCTATTAGACGAGTCCCTACGGTAGCGGCCTACTACGGCTACCGCTAGGGTACTCTAATTAACGTACTCTTCGAGGCTACCTAGCTGCTACCCTAGTAACTACGAAAATAGTAAGGGTAGTAGGCTAGTAGTAGGCCCTATAGCTCTAGCTAGAGCTCCGAGCTCTT
>NW_027042327.1:0-246 GCF_035927965.1 Recurvomyces mirabilis | reverse complement strand
TCTCTTAGGTTGTCCGCGAGTAGCGTCTAATTCTATAGGCTATAGCCTATAGTAGTCGTTTCGCTACTTCTAGGGCTACCTCTACTATCCCGAGTTAGCGGTTCGTACTACGATCCTTTTAGACCTTTCCTATTATCTCTCCTAGAGACGGGTGTCGATCTTAATAGTAAGTTCGAATATAGCGACCTACGTATTAGGTCGACCCTATCGAACGATCTCGTCTTTAACTCCTTCCTTTAGACCTAT
>NW_027042326.1:0-248 GCF_035927965.1 Recurvomyces mirabilis | reverse complement strand
TTAACTAAACTACCCTATTAAGAAACTCTCTAAGAAATAAACTAAATTAAGAAAACCCTATAAAAACTCTAAGAACCCTAGTAAACGCTAAGTATAGTATACGGTAAGTATACGTACTATGTTATAGCCGAAGCCGATAAGATGCGCTACTACGTACAGGCGGACGTTATACGGTAAGGCTACTACCTAGTTATTAGGTATAGTAGGAGTCTTCTAGGTACTAACCTTCTAGGTAAGAAGGGAGAATA
>NW_027042325.1:0-248 GCF_035927965.1 Recurvomyces mirabilis | reverse complement strand
ATAGACAACTCCTCCTCGTCCTTCTCTACCTTTTTCCGATACTCCTCGCGAGTACGATCTAGCGACTCCTATAATATGTTTACGTATTTACGCCCTAGGCGGACGTACTTAGAACATCTTAGGCGGGAATTCGATTCTATTATAACGTAATAGTAACTAGAGAAGAGACAACGCTTATAAGGGATTACGGCAGACTCCCCGTACTATTATATTTCTTAAGTAAGGCGAAGTCGATTCTTAGTTATAAG
>NW_027042324.1:0-249 GCF_035927965.1 Recurvomyces mirabilis | reverse complement strand
GGGATAAAGTCGAGGCCTAGATAGAATTAAAAAAGTTTGATCCTATCCCTAGTCTACGAGAGTAGTAAACCTAGGTATACGTATTAATATAAGGCGTACTATATGTTAATACTCCGCCTACGCACCCGGTATATACCCGGATACGTATATAGGACAACCTCGCTCGACGCGTCGCGCAAATTCTGTAGTAGTAGCAACGAGTTAACCTAGCCGCAGATATACCTCGCTCTAACCTAAGATTCTCCTACC
>NW_027041973.1:0-178406 GCF_035927965.1 Recurvomyces mirabilis | reverse complement strand
CGAGAGTAAGGGTAAGTAGGCTACTTACTTAAGGGTCTAGGTAAGCGGTATTACGTAACCCTCTTATAGCCGCCCCTACAGACCTAGCTTATTGGCTCCCTAAACTCAATTAGTTAGTCTGTTTGTTGCGGACCTAATATCCGTAACATCTACTCGCTTACTCTACTAATTATTATAATAGTATCTATAATAGCTACTATTAGGTATTCTTTAGGCCTAATATATTAGTAAACTCTAATGTTTGCTTAAACGATTCTTAAAAGAGCTTATAATTAGGAATTCCGGCTCGATTAGGGCCTAGGTATAGTAGATAGTATATAAGCTTCTAACGCTCCTATACCGCGTCGAAGAACGGCGTAGTCAACAACCTCTAACTTAATTAGCATCAGCATTCCAAATTCAATACGCGCTGCCAACGGCCGTATAGAATAGTGTAGTAAACACTATCGTACACTTGTAACGTTCCTGGACCACGACCCGGGTGTGGTTTAGCCACGACCGAGAATCACTAATCATGTCACGTGGAACCTACTGAGGTTGACATTGTCATCAACTACAGGGCGTACCTTACACGCAGATGCATGACACGCTTGGTAATGAAGTCTGTGACCAAGACTTCACAGTGGATTTGAGTAAACGTCTTATAATTGCTCGCACACCGCGGAAGATACATCCTCCTCTCGACCAGGCTCATACACACATGTACACGACTGCGACCGACCGAACTTCCGATCCGGACTCTAGAGACTGCCGGTCAAGTAGCTGAACGCATATCTTCACCCTCAGTAAGCCCATACGGACTCACATCCCTCCCTGTAGCCGTTTGGCCGGCCCAGCATCTGTGTCATCAACTACGACATGCAGTCCTTCTTCCAACAGTCGCGCCTGCGAAGGGATCTGGCGCGCCGAGGACAGTCTAACAAAGCACCGGTCGAGGCTGCAGAGCAACCCGTCAAATATGAACCTATGGAGAAGGATGCATCAGACGCTTTCTTCCTCGTCGAGTTCGAGGGCCCGCACGATAGCCTCAACCCGCAGAACTGGCCCACATGGAAGAAGGTTTCCACCAACAGCATGACCGCTGCTGTGGCTTTTATATCTGGCTTCGCTTCATCGATTGAGTCCCCAGTAATACCACAAGCAGCAAGGGAGTTTCACGTTAGTGAAGAGGCAGAGTCTTTAGCAACGGTGCTCTTCTTGGTTGGGTTCGGAGCCGGTGCACCCTTGGCCGGACCACTCTCCGAGACGTTCGGTCGAAATTCCGTCTATATCACCTTCATGATTCTGTTCTGTTGTTGGATTTTGGGGACTGCACTCGCGCCGAACTTTGGTGCTCAGCTAGTCCTCAAGTTCCTGGCTGGGTTTTGCGGCTCCACTGCCTTCACGACTGCAGGAGGAACACTCGGTGATTGCTTCGATCATCAGAAACGCGGGAAGATCTTTCCGTACTTCGGCATGATTGCGCTGCTTGGACCCATGATCGCTCCAGTGGCTGGGGCGTACGTAGGCTGGTCTGGGATGGATTGGAGGTGGGTAGAGTGGATTGCTCTGTGCATTTCTGGGGGTCTACTCATCATCATGATACTGTTCTTGCCAGAAACATATGCGCCTACCATCCTCACATGGAAGGCGAAAGCACTTAGAGCGAAGACTGGAGAGACTCGTTGGAAAAGCCCGCAGGAATCGACAACGCCAGTCAATCTTGGCCGAAAGCTTGCACAAGCATTGTACCGGCCTGTTGAGATGCTGCTGACCGAGCCCATCATCGCTGTCCTGACCACTTACCTGACCTTTGTCTACATCGTGTCATTCAGCTTTTTCACAGGAGCTCCGTACATCTTCACGGCTTCCTACGATTTCAACCAGGGCAGCGCCTATCTGATGTTCGTCGCCACCTCTGTCGGTGTGTGCATCTGCGGTCTAGCCACGCCAATCTTCGGTATCTTGATCGGCCGGGAGTACAAGAAGGCAGCAGCCAACGGAAAAGATCATGCAGAGCCGGAAGCCATGCTTTGGTGGGCAATGGTCGCCGCACCAATCCTTCCAATCTGTCTCTTTTGGCTGGCTTGGTCAGATTACCCGGATTTCTCGTACTGGAGTCCGATAATTGCGTGAGTCGTCTCCGCCTCAATTTCTACTACTATCGCACCAAAATCAGCTGACAAT
The DNA here is from genome assembly GCF_035927965.1 of Recurvomyces mirabilis. NCBI lineage: Eukaryota > Fungi > Ascomycota > Dothideomycetes > Mycosphaerellales > Teratosphaeriaceae > Recurvomyces > Recurvomyces mirabilis. Next base: position 176,240 of record NW_027041973.1, on the reverse strand, counting down.
GGACAGGTGCGCTTTCTTCGGATTCACGCTGCTTGCGCTCTTCCTTTCGACATACCTCTACATCATTCAAAGCTTCACAACATATGCGGCCTCGGCTCTCGTCGCCATAACCCTTGTCCGCTACGTCGTAGCAGGGTCCATGGTCTTGGTGTCGATACCGATGTACAAGAACCTAGGAGTACATCATGCCCCGACCGTGCTGGCAGGTATCGCCACGGCTTTCCTGCCTGTCCCGTATGTCTTGTACTCCAAGGGCAAGAGTATTCGTGGTGCAAGTCGACGGATCGGGACTGTTGAGAAGGTGTGAGGTGACATGAGTGAGACATCGCAAGGCGTACGGCAGATGGATGGGCGACTATGGCGTGGGTGTACATCCAGAGCAAGTCGAGCTGCGACTGAGGTCGATACCGATTGACAGCCGCAGCTGCCATGCTAGAGGTGCTGGCGTTGGTACCTAGGATGATGATCCCGCATTAATGGCCTGGACAGGTTGTCAGTGTAGCTCGGTGGCAATACCTTCATTATACAGCACGATCATCCCGTGTTTCAAAACAACGTAGATGTTTTGCAACCCAATCTATAATGCATCAACGCAGCATAATTCCAAGTGAGAAGTCGAGCAAAGTGTACGTACATCTGCTGCATGAGATTAACCACGCGATCCCTTGATCCTTCCAAATGACCCGTAACTCTTCATCCCTCCGACAACGTACGCTTTCACTGCACCCTCCACACCTCCATGATCGCCTCCCCGCTCTCCGCAAGCTTCCACACCTTCACAACCTGCAACCCCTTGACCTGCCCAACCAGACTTCGCCCTTCCGTCTCACTCCTCTCCTTTCCACTCAAGCACGCCAACATCGTGATGTCTATACCTGCCGCCAGCCATCCACATTCCGTATCCGGAAGCACAACTTCATTGATCAGGAGCGTTGAGTACCCAGGCGTCATCGCATCTTTCACGTGCGAGAGGATCCTGACACAATCCGAGTCCGGCCAATCGTGGAGTACGATCTTCATATTATATAACCTTGCACCACGGCAGGAGGGAGACCGGGGCGTGAAGAAGTCGTGCGGCTGCTTCGTGAAAGCATCCTCCCATTCAGCCGGGACTTCGTCAAGTACTTTCTCTAGATCCTGGTTGACAAGTTTACCCACATCTTTCTCACGGCCAGATTGTTTGAGCTTCTTGGCGAAAGCAACGAGGTCGTGTCCACGATTACCGCCGATATCGACCATGTGTAAAGCGGTAGATACGGGAATGCGAGGTAGAAGGAAGCTCTGGTTTGGTTGAATGAATGAATGAACTTCAGCCGTAGCTGATACAATGCCTCTCATATCACCGAGGTCGACCATGGCGCCAATCCAGGAATACGAACATGACTAAGGTAGGAACCAGCACGATACGATTGGACGATGTTGAAGGATGTAGGGCTGTGAGCTTGAAGGCCATGCAGGATGACCCACAGCTTTCACAATCAGAGGAAGTCAACTGCATTAGTGCTCCTTTGTATACTGTTTGCCCTGGACCAATATTGACTGGGAAGATCTGCTTTTCTCGCTTGGGATGATGTGTCTATGGTCTTAAGATGTACGAGAAGCAATACTGCAATGCTTGTGTCGAGGTCAACAACACTCGCCCCGGCACGTGACTTTGAGAGCGGCTCGACCCCGCAGGCCTCCACCAGCCACCGCCGCCACGATGCAGACGTACAAACTACGTAGGTGAACCAACTATTGAGCAAGTGAGAGACTCTTCAACCCCAGCCCTCACCTTGATCCTCACCCACACATCCACTTCCAAACCACCCCATACCACTACACAGCCTCATCATCACCACCATCATCATCATCATCATCATCATGGATCCCCAAACCCAAAAGGCAAGCAAACACTCATACGGTGATCATCACGCGACCACCACTAACTCGCACGTGCCAGACCCTCATCTACGGCGCAGTAGCCATCGCCCTGGGCTTCGCCGCCTACCAAGTCTACACCTCCATGTCCGCCACGAGCAGCTCCAGCCCCACCACCACCTCCTCCAGCAGCTCCAGCAAGCGCAGCCCCCTAGCCGTCGCCGCGCCCAAGAAGCCAGCCTACACTCCCCAAGGTGATCCCCAGAGCTGGTCCGTAGACGACATGAAGAAGTTCCTCAACACCCGCAACATGGGCGGTGAGAAGTTCTTGAAGGATTCGAGCAAGAACGAGCTGCTGGCCATGGTGGAGTCGAAGATCCACGAGCCGGGCAACACCGACTTCAGCGATCCGCAGGAGTGGAGTGTCGAGGATATGAAGACCTACCTGAAGGCGGTACGTGTACTTGTCATATGATCGTGGTGCTGTTGTGAGGGATAGAGCGCTAACATGTACTCCAGAACAACATGGGCACCGGTCACGGCTCGTCAAGGATGGAGTTGCTAGCTATGGTCGAGTCGAAGATGCATGAACCTAAGTTCTGAGGACTTTCGCGAGAGTACACTTGCTTTCGTGGCGCGATGGAGAAGGGAAGCTGGCCTAGGTGGAAGCGTTGACTAAGGTGAAAGGACCACGCTTGGCAGGAGGGCAGTCCGTTATGCTTTCTTGAATGACGGAATATGATATGATATGTATGAGTAGCAAGCTCACGAAATAGGATGTCTGCAACAGCGCCACTTTGGACTCTTTCGAAGCGTCATCAAACTCCTACTTCGCTTGTCCATTGCACGCCAAACAGCTGGTGGGGTCCTGCAGACCGGCATGGCACCCTGCGGTAGTAGCTGGAGACACTGCGAACGAGAGAAGAGACCGTGCAATCAAGCAGACTTTCAACCCACAATACCGCCTTGACATCCACCACGGGATCTTGCCAACTTCCACCGCCAAGGCGCTCGTATGCATCTTCACCACCATCGTCTTACATCCAATGGACATCCAAAGTCGCAATGACGCTGCAAACAAGAGGCGCAACGGACTTCGCGACGGATCAAAGCAAAAAGCATTCCAGTCCGTCCAGAGCAAAAGCATATTGAGTCACTCCCACAGTATCGCTTCCAGGCCTTGCGGGTGATTTTCTGAATATGCTGCCCACACCACCTCATCCGCCGCTGATAGACGCATTCACCCGCCCATCGATCAAGAGAAATGTCGATCGATCAGAAACAAACTCCCCTTTCCACAGCAAGATCTTCTACCCAGCCGCCAACAAGATCGTATTGAACCCATCGCGACCTTCGATCTACAGCCTAAATAATAACCAGAGTTCGAGATAATGTATTGGACGCGATTCATGCCAATCTTCTTTGAAACCCTATCTCGGATAGAGTTGATGTGTAGAAAGCTTCTCCACACCTCCGTCCCGCGCTCATACCACTGTGCTCGTAGCCGGAGCCAGACAAGCTGTGAACAGGATCTTATACATCCCATGCACGGCACATCGGTTTCACAAGACTGCACTACTATCAACGAGGAAGCGAATCGACACAGTGGCACAAACGCAAGAGAACACTTGGGACCCATGGCTGTCCCTCTGTACCTGGATCGACGACATCTCCATCTCTGAGACCACGGGCCAGAGCGCCTATAGGCGGCACAAGCTTCGCACGCCACTCCAGCCAATGCTCTTCCACCACTCCCATGGAACGATTTACATTTGGTACTGCCCATGCACGGTTGAATCTAGCGTGGTGGACAAGGAGCCATTTCTCTGTGCGTCGAAGCGTCTTGACGGGATGTCTAAACTCTGCGCTATGACATACAGCACGGTGGAAAGGAAAGCCGATCTGCGGGATGGCTTGTGGGAGAAGGCAGATGCTTGCATCTAGCATATATGCAGCCAGGTCGAACCACACGGCCCAGGAGCCTGACGTCTCTCCTCTGATCAGCCAACCGTCCTTGCAAGAATAATCTCACGATGCCTGCTACACATCTCGCCATCGCCATTCCGACCTTCATTGGTTCGATGGTCTCACTCCTTGCAAGCACAATCTTCGCTATCATCTACGTCGTTTTCCCACCCAAGAGGCATTTCCGACAGGTCCTTATCTGCAATTTACTGCTTGCTGGTAAGTGAAAGGATACATCCATCTAGTCCACAGACATGGTACTGACGCTAAACCAAGACTGGATCAATTCGTTCAACAATACAGTGTCTGGCATAGTGGTGCTTTCGGACTGGAGAAATCGCAACTCTCTCTTGCCTGGACCGGGCTGCACAGCCAACGCATATATTGGACAGTTCTCAGTACAAGCCATCGACTTCAACATCCTCGTCATCTCGATCGCGGTACTCATTACCGTGCGGAAGAACAATATAGCGGCTGAACAGTCATGGCTTACCTTGGCGGGTGTCTGTGCGGTGCCGTGGATCATGCCTATCATTACGAGTATGTTTACGCCATCCATGACTCGAGATATCCATGATTGACTGACTCCGCGACTAGGTAATATCGGCTTGGGTCTGGGGATCTACGGCCCTGTTACTGGAAATTGGTGCTGGATCACCCGCGAGCACTTTGGCGATCGTTACGCACTCACGCATGCATGGCGACTGGCAATATTCGTCACCACGGCTGGGATTTATACTTGGGTGTACATCCACCTCAAGCGCATCTATGGTCGATTCGCCATGAACGAGCGCAGCACGGCTTTGACCTCGAGTGCGCGCCGGGCGACGATGCACGATGTCCGTGTAGTCGATGAGGTGGAGCTGACATCGAGTCATCGTCACGATATCTCCCAGGATGATGAGCAGCCGCTTCGGCACTACACGGCCAGGATAGATGTCAAGGATGATCATTATGTCTCTCACGAGACCACGCCACAAACAGCCTCCTACAAGCACTTCGCCGTCATCACCGCGGCACAAGAAGTCTCTGAGCTGCCTGAGCGATCACACACTCAAGGCAGCTCATCCTCCCAGCACGAAAGCCAGACCGACGAACAGACAGCATATTCGACCTGTCAGACCGCTCCGATCTTGTCTCCAAACAAGTCCGCCGCCACCACCTCAAGCACGAAACCAGCCTATGTCCGCCCAACAAGCGACCTTCGCCGCATGCTCCTTCTCAACGGATACCCAATCCTTTACATCCTCCTCTGGATCCCCGGAATCATGAATAGGGTCTGGGAAGCCTTCGGCACCTCTCCGCTATGGTTGCAAGGGTTGCAGGCTACCACGCAGTTCATGGGGTTCGCTGATGTGTTGACTTATGCATATAACGAGCAGTTGCATAAGAGGATCAGCACGAGATTGGGGGAGCGGAAGAACTTTGTGCGGTCGGGGGATTGAGGGCTGGATTGCTTACGTATCTCAAAATAGAACAGGGAAGACGGCACCTCTCGATCAGATAATTGCGTCAATGCCTTCCTATACTTGACGCTCGCTTGCCAACGATACCAAGCAAAGGCTACGTTAGTTCAGCTCCTGTTTTCCGGATCGTGACGAAGCTTGGATGCGGCACGACAGTAGGCCACATCCGACACGATTCCATGAAACGGAGAGGTAAGCTTCGTTGAACATCGGAACCATTTACACTACAAGATAGCAATCAACCTATACAGACATTCATCTCATGCTGCTGCCTTGATCTCCCCACCCGCCTTCTTCGCCGCCTCACCCATCTTGAAGACGATCTTATGGCACTTCCTCGCCTCAAAGTCCTCATAAGCCTTAGGCGCATCCTCTAGACTCATTGTCTTACCACAGAGGAAAGCCACTTTCTTTTGCTCCTGCACTAACAACTTTAGTGCATCCTCGAAGATTGAACGTACGGGACAGCGGCCGAATGCCATGGTGACGTTCTTGCCGTAGCAGAGGAGGCCGTTCATGGGGAGTTGTTCGGTGCTAGTGCGGAGATAGTATCAGCGGTCTGATTGGAAGAGGACCTGGGAGGAGTGGTCGAGACATACTGCACCCCAATACTGCTAATTTGGCCCCAAGGCCTGATCATATCGAAGGCCAATTGGAAAGCGTCCGCATGGCCAACGCATTCGACAACCACATCTGCGCCTCTCCCTCCACTAGCATCCTTAATCTTCTGGATGGGGTTGTCGTTGTTATGAATCACTTTAGCGCCAAGCTTCTCTGCCTCATCCAGCCGCTCTTTTATGCTATCGATCACATACACATTATCCACCATCGTCAAGGCACAGGTCGCAGCGCAGACTCCAACAGGACCAGCTCCTATGATGGCTACGGTGAACTCCTTCCTGTCACGATCTGACAGGCCTTTGAGAAAGCGAGCTGCGGCGAAGTATCCGGTCGGGAAGATATCCGCCATAAGGACCAGCATTTCCTCGGGGATCCCACTTGGTGCCTTGACAAAGGTGGTCTCCGCAAGAGGACATCGGACGTACTCAGCTTGTCCGCCATCAACAGTATTGGCCGGGACGCTGTTGCCGAAGAGCTCTCCTTTCGCACATCGCGAGGCTTGGCCACGGACGCAATAGTAGCACTCTCCGCATGCTGTGAAGAAGGGCACGACGACTTTGTCTCCAATATTGAAGCTCTTCACGCTGTCGCCCTTCTCGACGATCTCGCCCACAAACTCATGTCCACAGATGAAGTCGGGAGGACATTTGAGGTGGCCGCGGTAGAAGTGCAGGTCGCTGCCGCAGAGTGCTGTGGAGGTGACTTTGAGAATTGCATCGGTGGGTTTCTGGATGGTGGGGACAGGACGATCTTCCACTGCTACCTTGATGGTGAGGATGCGTTAGTATGATGTGGTACCTTGAGGTAAATGGGAGATGGGTACTTTAAAGTCGGATTTTAGGATCACTGCTCGCATTGTCTTTGGTGCCATGATTGATGCTGTCAGCTGTCTTCTTGCAGCCGTTATGGATGAGTTGTTGACGTTGTCGTTCAAGGAGGTTTTGGATTCCAGCGATGATTAGGACTACGAGCTACACGAGACATTACGATCCTCATAGGCAGTGTTTACTTGACCTCGTCCCGTGAGCATGGATTGTGGTACCGCGGTAGACCGGAGGAGGATGGAGGAGGGGGTGCGGGGCTCGTTCTTGGACATCTGGAAGGAGATGAGATGACGATGCGGGGTCGTCGACGAGCAATCTGAGGCAAGACGAGACGAGCCAACGACTTGTCAGAAAGACAGGTTGGCAATATCGTCGAGTCTGAACATACGCGCAACTGCAACAACAATACAACGAAACACAGTTCAAGCAGCCGCGACTTAGATGCTCGATCCACTTCTCTGACTTGGCCGAACAGTCTTCTCCTTCTCCAACTCAGCGATAGTTGTTGCATACTTCCCAGCCATGTCCACATCACCAGCCTTCCTAGCATCAGCTTCCTTCTCCGCATACTCAGACTGCCGGTGTTTGATCTGCTCCCATCGGTCATCCTCTGCCTCCCAGAGAAAAAGCAACGTGATGAGCTTTCGTTGGGCATGGACGCTAATGTAGGGTACCTCATTCGCGAAGTGCTTGGTGATCTTTCTCGTGTCCAGGAGACCAGTCTCACGGCCAAGACAATGGTTGCGCAGAAGACTTGAGTGGACCTGCTTCGAGGTGTGGGCATTATCTATCGTCGTCAACGATGCCTGCTTGCTTTCCATTCCGAAGCTGTACTTACCACAGATACCTGCACGATAGCATGCTAAAGGTCCTAGTGCTTTTGGGTTCGGCTCTTGCAGCTGATACAGGAACAGTTCGTCTTGCTGCATGGCCGTAAGCTCAACATCGTCCTTGGCATCGTAGGCAAAGTTCGGGAAAGCATTGTTCATAAGGTTGAACATGCTAAAGTGCTTCTTGCCATCTGGTGTCTTGTACATCCTGCTGATCAAACAAGGTCTCTGTACAGATATCGCAGTGTTGTCGGTGATTGTCTTTCGCGATCTAGTCCCTTGTTTTGCGGCGAGCTCGTAGACATATATGCTGTCTTTTATGAAGATCTTGGCTCTTTGCGAGACAAGATTGTAGGCGCTTCCGTCTCAGGTATCAATCCAACCCGATACTTCTTCGTTGAACGATCATTGGCTTGGCGTCGCACACGTTGTGCACAGCCGCGAGACGGGACGGATTACGGCAAGCCGTAGTATGGCGCAGCTCACATGAATACTGAATATATCAAATATATCACGCAGCTTCATGATGATCATTCCCAAACGCTTATTGATGCGACCGAAGGATGAGCCTTTCTGCCTGTGAGATCTCGACGCTGGGCGTCAACAGCCCGGAGCTTTGTCTTATCTTTGGAGCACTACGCACGCCAGAGATCAGCAAGGTCACACGCAATTGTGGTGTTGCTCCTCTGGCGTATCCATTGATACTACACACCTATAGCACGCACCGCAGACACAGCACATCCTACAGCCTACAAGTCCATCTTGATCTCACCACTCCCAAGACTAGCCGCGATAGCATTAATTCAAGCACCCAACCTCTGACCCGCGGCCAAAATCTGAGCTTTGACAATCGGTGCCGCACCATCGTAGTACTCACCACCCAGATCCTGACCCTCCAGGCCATCAACTCCATCCTTCAAAACATACGAATAAACGTACACGTTCGTCTCCTTGGCATACTGCAACGCACAATCTTGCGTACTACTAGCCGTGAAGTCGCAGATACTTATCTTCCCACCGGACTGGAACATCTCATCAGCCCAGTTCTTCGCAGTCTCCTTCTCCTCGTCCACCTTGGGTTCGCGCTTGAGTCCGTTGATTTTGTTAGGTATCTCAGTATCCCAGACTTCGTGCAGATTCAGGTTCTTCCGGCACGAGCCATCGAAGCAGACCTTGATCTGGTTGCCGCCGCGGTCGATGGCTTCGGTGTGCAAAGGCTGATGAACATCGCCGAGGAAGTGCAAGAGGTACTTCAGTGCCTCGTTGCGGGTAGTGGTATCTTGAGAAGTATCTGAAAGGAGAGCAGTCTGGTTGATGATGGCGGAGATGACGCAGCCTTTTCGACCGGGGCAGTCGCGAGAGTAGTCTACGCTGCAGTATTGCGGTGGTGTGTCCTCAGCGTCTGATACGGTCAAGGTAAGCATAGGAACGTTGACAGCGATGTAGGGTAGTGCTCACCGATAAAGTGCCAACCAGCCGTATACTCTCGCCGGCGCCGGACCTTGTCAGGCCAGACAGCACCATCGGAGATGTCAAAGGTGTCAGTCGGCTGTAGGATGGCTTGGACGAGTTGGCTAGCGGCATCCGTAAAGTAGTGCTGTGCAAGATAGCCAACGGTACGATGGCCGAGATCACCCCAGGCTGAGGTCAGCGGAGCTACTGCAAGTGTCGCAAGAGTTGCAGTAATGGTGAGGGACTTCATTGTTGACTTGAGTTGACTGATGGAGTGGAGGAAGTGTGTCCTTTAGTAGTGTGAAAACTGGACGTGAGATGGAGGAAGAGTCGCCTGGTCCTTCGTATATCTACTTCAGCTGAGGCAGCCACGTAGAAACATGGCTGGCGTGATCATTGTCGCGCCATGGGCTGCACAGGAGTGAGCAGCTCCAATAGCTTGAGCAACGTGTAAGTCCGCTCGAGTGACAACCCTTGTTTCTGGTATAACAAGCGAGGTGTCAGCCCACGTCGTGTAACCACACCAGCCGTACCGATGAATTTGCAGAGCGTATTGCAACGATATAACGGCCAGACCAGGCCTTGGGCCACTTTGTGATAAGGCTGGTGACCCAGCACTAGGGTTCAGTGCTACGAAGCTGACCACACCATTGCCAAAATCATGCTGCCAAGTAAGCGTCCTGCACGCCGCATGAACACTTCCTCGCCATATGTCCAGAATACCAAGCACTACAGCGCTTCTCTGCGAGGATCGTATGTCCCTCAGAAGCGTTCCAGGCTTCTCAGTATGCGCGATCAGCTCGACCTAGGGGGATCTCTGGCAGCCCTGGCGAAGTTTTCAGATCGTGATGTATATCCAGATGACGAAAAGAGCAGCGGCAGCCCACAATAAGACGCTGTGCTCGCCAGGACTTTTGGTGAGACAACTCTCATCGAGGTTGCAGAGGTAGCATCATCTTGCAGAAGGCTCCAGCCCGGTAGATTCATGCCTATGAGCCTGATCTCTCGACTTGCACAGGAAAGTAGCGAGCATTATATCGTCCACCGGCTGCACGATCCAGGACTCGTCGGGGCGATTGACTGTCATTGACGCGTTGAAATACCTCACAAATCCCCACACATCCACCCAGCCGGCCCATCCATCATCTCATACTTCCACCAAATCCACCTGCCCTCCAACGGCCGAAACTTCCAATAAGCCTTGCAGATATTCTCTCTCCACTTCCCACTACCACTTTCACCCACGCCATCCTTCCCACCTCCACACCCCTCCTCTCCAACACCATCACCACCCTCCCGCTTCAACCTCTCATCAACAGTCGACCTAGTAAGCAACCACACCGCCGCACTCCTGCCGTCCTCAGAGACAGCAGTACTCAAGTTCGGCACAACCTCCAGCCTCCAGCCGGGGAACGTAATCTTGCGAGCTTGGGCAAAAGCAATATACTCCTCTGGCGAGATGATCGAAGCTTCCGGGATCAGTCCATGGGTGTCGTCCTGGTCGGAAGCACCAATGACCAGCTGCTTTGCAAGATGGGAGCGCAAGAGTGTGATATTCGAGTGCTTGAAAGGGTCGGTAAGAGCTTCCGAGAGGCGTCTGGTAAGGTGTTCGAGATGTTTGGCTATTGCTTCCGGGTCCTGGGTGATGAAGTCGTCCTGGTGGATGAAGCCGTGAGGCGTCTTGATGGCCATCGAAAGCCTACAGTCCAAGAAAGTTTCTGCAGTCGGCTGGTGGGTATATGAAGTACTAGCTAGTAGTGATCAGTGAAGTGGCTCCAGTCAGCTAAGTGTTCGTCCAGTTATATTATGTCGAGACTGTGTAGCGCATGGGTGCTGCGAGTCTATTGCAAGAAAAACATAAGGAAGTCAAATTGGCATAGGAAAGAAGAAGAGTATAAAAGTGCATGATGGACAGAGATGTGATGATACTGAGGCGGAATCAGATAAGCGATACCAAGCCCTAAGCAGCCCTAGAACGGCTGTCTGGAAGCAGCTAGACTAGTGCAGGATAGGTAGGGCAATGCGAGCCGGCAACATCGGTCAAGAAACCACGAATCTTCGGCTACCGCGTTGCATGCTTTGCGAGTCGATGATGTAGCAAGGCAGAGAGTACCAGGTCATGGTCTTTCTTTCCAATGGTGAACTTCTCGGCTGGCAGCAACAAGCACCAGCAAGTTGGCACACCCGATCCGCGATCCCTCATGCTTCACTCGGCCGGCTGAAGATGTCCTATCGTGCAGAGGATGCAGCAGACCAGAAGGGAGATGCCAAGTGGTTGTCAGAAGGACAAGTTGATAAAGCCAGCCAGCCAGCCAGGCCCGAACCAGACGCTATGCTCGACCTGCACTCTTCACCCAGCCAGCGGAGTGTATCATGTAGGTTTTCCATGGAAAAGCGAGAGGCTGGCGAGTTGATCAGGAGGCGAAGTGGGACACTTGACCAGTGAGCCGCAGAAAAGGAACGGAGCTTCGGACCCGCATGCTTCACTCCGACAGCCAAGTACAATATGCCAAAGCTGCCTAGAGCAAGAGGCAGTCGCCAGGAAGTCGCCAGGAAGTCAAACCGGTACAGCAGCTGAGCTAGTCGTCCAGATCATGACTGCTCTTCGCGTTAAGCAGTCGTGTCGATCGAGACGCCCAAAAGCTGCATGTACTCCATCGCTTGCCTGAACGTTGCAGAAGTCCCAACTTCGGGCCTGGGGTAAGTAGAAACGTTGGCGGGGGGGGAAGTACCGTCCAAGCCACCAGCGCAATACTCGAGCAGCGCACGCTGAGCAATATCCACAATCCTGGCGCATAGAAGTGTGTATCCAGCTCCACCACGAAGCCACTCCACCAGGCCACAGTTCGACGGCCCAAATCCATCATCCACGACTCCACCACACCACACCAAGCTCAAAACATATAACCGGCGACTCCATCCAGATGCTCATACCTCCACCACTCCCACCCTTCCGCCTCCTCCCACCCCCTCCCTTTCCTCCATCGCCAAAACATCTTATAAACCCCCTCAGTCTTCACTCCCCCACGCTCCACTACACTCGAATTCGCCATCAATGTCAACCACACCACCGCGCTCTTACACCCCTCTTCAACCTCCGCCTTCGGAGGATGAATAACCACATCCCACCCCGGAAACTTCAAACTATAAGCCTGTAAATACCCGATATACTCCTCTATAGGCATCGCATCGGAATTCGGGATGAACTCGTCGGCGCCGGCGTCGGGACAGTGGGTTTGTATGTTTCGGGCGGAGAGGGAGCGGATGAGGTCGAGGCTGGAGGGGAGGGTGTTGGCGTGGAAGGCTTGGGCGAGGCGGAGGGTGAGGTGTTCGAGGTGAGTGGCTGTGAGGTCGAGGTTGGGTTTGGTGGAGGGTGGAGAGGGTTGTTGTGGTCGTAGTGGTTGGGGTGGGTTGCGGGAGGGCATGGTGGGTGGGGAGATCGACGGCTTGTGAGGTGGTACTGTGGTCACCGGCGGTATGATGTCAATGTCCGAAGTGTCTTCCGCTCTCGCTCAGCCAAAGTTGGCGTGGATGCGGAGAAGAGTACGGCAGATGAGTCGCTCCGCCTTGGGGCTGAAAAGTGAAAGTGCCGGTGTGAGGCTGCGGCAAAACTTCGGCCGAGCAGGTTGTATTGGCAAGGAGCCGTCTGTCCAGGCAATACTCCAGAGAGCGCGTGCCATGGTCATGCCTACACTCACTCCACCGCACTGCCCTCACCCTCCTCCACCACCTTCTTCTCCCCAAACATCCTGAACTGGACAAAAATTAGGGCATCCTCACCCATCGTCCCAATCGAGCCAATAAGCCTAGTCCACACTGTTAGCCCGGACCTTCTGTATCCCATAGTTGAACAAGAACAACTCACCACGGCAGATTAGTAATAATGTACTCCCTCTCCACGCTGTGAAACAAGATGCCCATCCCATAGGTGGCATTACCTAAGAGGGACAAGATGACGAATAGCAGACTCAGCCCATCACAGCTCCTCTCCCGCTGGTTCTTGACGATCTGAGGTATACGAGCACCGAGATAGCATACCGCGCTAATATAGCCGAGGATCTCTGCTCCGAGTGGTGTAGGTTCGCTATCACCATCCTCGCGTCCTATGGGAGTCGGCTGCCATGCGCCCGTCTGCCACGCAATGGCCCATCCTGCTGTTCCTACAACCAGGATCATAATCACGGAAAGAGCGTTCTTCGCATAAGCCCTTGTTTGGGAAGGCGAGGCAGAAGAGGCAGGAGCTTCCATGATAGCGGCCAAATCGCCTGCGCCGGAGCTCGTAGTCCGCGTGCGCTGAAGTGTCTGTTTATGCGAGGAAGTCGCACTGCTTCGTCTCCTACTCCCCGGCAAGCCCAGATTGTCCTCTCGTATATCGTTCAAACTATGCTGTTCCTTCGGCGCAACCTTCGAAGCCGTCACGTGCCCATTCCCATCCCCATTCTCGTTCAGTAACGCCGTCTGCTCGTTCGCCGCCCGTAAGTCCTCCTTCGCGCCTTCCTTCCGTCTATTCAGCGCGTTGTAATAGAGACACTGCCCAATTAGGATCGCGTCCGCAAAGCAGAAGTAGATAGCCAGAGCCGTGACGGTGGGAACAAGTCTGGCCCAGATGGCCCCCGCGAGGTTTGTAATGTCCCCGATGAACCAAATGAAGAGGAAGGTGAGACTGATACCGTCCGCGCTGCCAGCCGTGTAGTTCTCCACGAGTTGTGGCACTAAGAGGAAGATCCATGATGCCAGGCTTATCGATCCCGTGACCCCAGAGAGAGCTTCGTTCCATGTGAGGGCAGTCATGGCACTAAACTGGTGGAGGTGAAGGTATTGAGAGGAAGAGGCTGTGGTGGTGCCTCAAGAAGCCGGGCTTGCGGTGTCACAACAGAAATTCTTGGTGAAGTTTGCATGTGTTGGGATTCGTCCTCGAAAAATCAATTGTTAGCAAGAATGCCATTGACGACGAAAGCGGAAAGAGCACGCGCGAGCTCGATTCGGCTTGGCTTCACATGCGATCAGATGCCGAGTGAAAACACCGCAATACATATTACATAATAGACATGAGTTCTTCATTACACATCAAGTCATGTGATGCGACGAGAGTCCCCAGAAGACACGACCTCATGCGCTACCATAGAGGCCATTGAAAGTTGTTCTATTCGTGCCTTGTCGGGCATGAATCCCCAACTCTACGCCTTGACATCCTCGCTTCCATCCCGTGGCGAGACATTCGAGCGTGAGCCCAAAGACCAATAGTCCCAAGCGCAAACCTACCTCCATCTCTCATATAAAGGCATAACCATCCTCATCTATCTTGCTAATTCCACCTCACGGCAACGTCTCAACATCGGTGTACTGCACCTTCCCGGAATTATAAACCGAACCCAACACCCACCTCCCATCCTCACTAACCGCCAAGTCCCTCGGAAAGAATCCCGTAGGCACTCTACCCAGTACAGCCGTCGTATTACCACCGCTACCACTAAGTCCAGCTTCCACCTCCACGACGGTCAGACCAGCCAGAGCTCCAGCGTAGCCAAAGCGATTCGAATCTGCCGTCACGATCCTTGTGCCGTTTTTGACGAAGATGAGGTCGACGGGTGCATTGCCTACTTGTATCACTGCTAGTAGAGCATCTGCGGTTGTGTCGTTGGAGTGGAGTGCAGAAGCGTTGTATGCCAAGAGAGCATTGCTTTCGCGAGCAGTGAGCCATACCGTCTTCCCATGGGGTGAAGGGCGAAAACGATTTGGTGCGAAGCCCGCTGGGATATCGATATGCCTTGCCTTGGCTGGGTGGTGTTCCAGCTGATGTAGATCGACTACGCTGAAGAAGCCTGGAAGGAGAGCTGAGCAAGGAACTGAGGTATTCAGACGAGCGCCAGCGGAGGTATAGCGTTCGCTTGTGACGTAGAGGTGTTTGCCATCTGGTGCTATCGTGGCGCCTGCGACGTTGTAGCCGAGATTCAGTTGGCCGATGAGGTAGCCGCCTGTACCGTTATGCTTCCTCGGATCCGCGTCCAGTCTAAAGACATCCAAGTTCCCGGGAGTAGACATAGCATTATCCAGCGCAGACCCATTCCCATGTTCCTGGCTCACCATCGCATACTTCTCATCCAGCGAGACAGCAACAGCAATCGCGTTCGTACCGGGTGACATATCTCCAGTCGTACCTTTCAACGTCCCAAGAACAGCATCAGCCGCCCCAGTAAGAGCCCTCCTAGCATCGACCACAATCCCTCCAGGTCCCGCAGCGATAAGCACCCGCTTCCTATCCGGACTAACACTCAACTGCGCAATCCCCGCACTAGCCGCTGCAGCCACCCCAGGAGGTTGAAAAGACACAGGTAGCGGAATCTGATGGAGCAGCTTAGGTGGGAAGGAAGTCGTATCAAGAACGCCGAGTGTGCCGTTACCATACTGCACGGAGCCATTGACGCTGAGGCCCGTGAGCGTGACGAAGGCGCGATTTGGATGGGAGGGGCCGGCGAAGGAGAGACCCCAGGGTGTACCCGGGACTGAGGTGAAGGCTGTGCGGACGGAAGTGAGGTTTGTTTGGGGTGGTGCGAGTCCTTGGCAGGTTGGTGGGGAGAGGGCTGTTGTCTGGCTGATGATGGTGGTGGCGAGGAGATAGAAGATGGTGACGGCCAGGAGTCTTGAAGATTGTTGCATGGTCCAGAATGGCTAGTGGCAAGCTTTTGCTTGGAAGTCGATGGTTTGGCCGTTGTATGATAGGGTCAGGTATGAATAGCAGACAGCTGCGGCATGAATGTAGAGGAAGGACTATGAAGGGATGATCTCAGTCTTACCTTCCGAGCTTCTTCAAATTTCTGACTGTTCCAACAAGCTGCTCATCACCACGTGCGATTCACATGGTCGGAGACGGGTTGGAGCAGCCTCACAGGGTCGGGCATGACGTTGCAGTGTCGATCTCCTGATCGGGCTCCGAATTGAGATCCAAGAACATGCGAACGAAAGGCATGGAGACACTACGCCAGCTTGTCCGTGTATTTACCCCAGGGGATATTCGTCCAGACGAGGAAGGCACGAATTTTGAAGATCAATCTCTCGGCATCCCGTCCGTTCGGAACTGGAGATGACGTCGGCAGTGCTTGCTGCGAACTATGCGGGATGCGACAGTAGTATCCGGCGCACTGCTTAAGACGCACGTGACGAGCGATGGGCACAAATCTGGACTCGGCTGAGCCGACCTCAGCCGCATGAACCTGCCCCACTCTCCACTCCACAGCAATGCTCACCACCTCCACGCACGTGCTCGGCGGTTATCGTAACCAATTCAACAGCGCGATGCCTAGATCGTTATCAGCTCTTGATACAAGCTACATGAGGGAGAGATAACAGATCGATCACAGGATCCACGCTCTCCATCCAGATGCACAAAGCGACCACGAGCCAAGGCCAAGCCATCAAGATCGACCGTCTGCATCACTAGCCCTCCACGTGCACGCTAAGGTACTGTAGCGATAGGACCCCTCACCTCGTCGCTGCCATGGTTTTCTTTTCTTCCCGTCTGGTGTTACAGTACTTCAGCTGAGACATCTATCTGAGTGTCGCGTGCCCCGTCTCTTATTTTTCTGAACCTGAACGTGCCTGCCGATTGCGGCTTTCCGTACACGAAACGCGATCGATCCTGACTTCACCTTTCAACGACTTCACCACCTCGAACCTTACCTTCTCGAACTCCACGTCCATCACCTCCTCGTCTTACCTCCTCCACTGCGGCTGCCATGGACGATACCAAGTACAAGAATGAGGTGGTCGCACCACGCTACAGCGACGATGACCTCTCGATCGGCAAGGGCGATATCTTAGGAGGGCAGGACGTCGACCCAGTGTTGACCGTAAGCTTGAGCTTCAGTAGAGCGTGCGAAGGATTTGGATACTGGCTAAAAGGAAACAGGCGAAGATGAACCTGGTTAACAATGCTTTGAACGAGATAAGCCGGCACTTGAACATTTCGAGAAGGAGGCGAGAATAACAGGCTTTCTACATAGGCATGACGATGTACCAGTGGAAGCTTTTTGTGCTCAATGGGTAAATGGAGAACCGAAAATTGGAAGGTGATTTGAAATTAATCACACCACAGATTCGGCTACGCAGTTGACTCCCTGGTGAGCGATCCAAGAATACAGATACGAATATCAAGTAAACGTACTGATATGGTAGTAGTAAGTCATCCCCATAATCTCGCAGGCATCTGTTCTTCGAGCGGGTTCGAACCGTTGTTGCCAAGGCTACAGCTAAGCTATCGCGCCCGAGACACTTCCCAAATCACCCACTTGACCGTTGCAGTACATCTAGCTAACATGGTCGTCTTACTCTTCAAGGATTCTCCTCATCCAGTCGATTATCGCTGGCCAAGCCGCCTTTGAGTTCAATCCCTCGTTTCAGTAAGCATGAATGCCGTCAGGATGCTCTTGATGCAGAGTAGTGGCTAACCATGTCGTCTGAAAAGCAATGGCTTGACTATAGCGTATGTGGAAAGGCCAGAGATGTCTTCACCTGCGCAAGAATAGCTGACACGGTCTACCTCATTTTGTAGGGTATATGTCGGGATGCTTGTCGGGGGTACGTTTCAAGCCTTCATTTTGGTTCTTTACCCTCTTTCTAACTCCTCCTCAGCGTTGTTCTGGGGATTGTCGGCTGACGTAATCGGTCGCAAATACGCATTCAACTTCTCCCTGCTCATATCTAGCGTCTTCTGCATCGTCGCCGGAGCAGCGCCAAACTGGATCGTCCTCGGTGAGCTCCAGGCAAGCCCCTCGGAAAGTTCAAGACGCTAATCAGAATCTTGAGGCCTTTTTGTCTGTCTATCGGTGAGTGATTCTTTCGAAAGACACGCCTATCGAGTGACCATGCTGATATCGTTCTAGTGAGTCTGTGTCCGAAACACTTCTAGATGTACCGTTGCGGCAGAATCAGCTAACATATACTTCCTAACTGCCAGGGCCTTCGGTAAGTTCTGCACCATGAATATGCTGGAGGAAGAACCGTATTGACAGCCAGAAAGGTGCCGGTGGAAACCTCGTCCTTGACACCACTGTCTTCCTGGAGTACCTACCTTCCAAGAACCAATGGTGTGTAGAAGTGCATGAGATCCCACGTATAAAGACCAAGGAGAAGCTAACCTTGGGACAGGTTGCTCACCTTGATGGTATGCTCGCTCTAGAACGACTCACCACCAGTTCAAGCTTGCCTATATCCGCAGCATCCTGTACACCACGCCAGGAGATGGTTCAATCAACTCGCTCGGCTAGGCTGCATAGGATGCTGTGGATGTGGAAAGCGCTTGCTCCAAGTCATCGTATTCCGTCTCGTGATTCTCTTGATCGTCTGCTAATATTGGTGCTTAGGCTTGTTGGTGGGGTTTGTAAGCAGGTTCCTTCCGCTGGAGTTTTGAATGACCCTACTGACCATGTCTACCTCGATGATAAGAGGACAGCTGGTAGCTGGCTTGCTCGCATGGTAATTCACGACTTTGAGATATCAATGGACTTGACTTAATCTTCTGTAGGGTCTTCATTCCGAACTTCTCATGCACGGATCCTACCAAAGTAAGCGAGCACACCACAAGCAACTTATACGTTCTGACGCCAAACCCAGCCACCTTTCGAGAAATGCACGTGGAAGAACAACGCTGGCTGGTGAGAGTAGATGCGCCGAACACTCCCAACAGTTGCTAATTACCTCGACGGCGTTATATATGGTTTACTTCAGGCGGTGAGAAGAAGAAAAGAAAAGAAGAAAAGAAGAGAGAAATGCTAATCGATTCGTCCGCAGCCCTTGTGTTTGTCATGTCGATTCTCCGTATAACGGTGATTAGGTATGATCACTCACGAAGCACAGACATGGGACCGGACTATGCTGATCACGACTTCCAGGCTGAAGGAGACTCCTGTAAGCAACACGTGGTCACACCCCTCGTTGTAAGAGTTGGAACATCTGCTGACCATCTAAAACAGAAATACCTACTCGTGAGGACACCATAAGTCGTAGCTGTTGGTACCACGCACTCAGCTGACATGATCTCTCTCTCACTTTACAGGGCGAAGGCAAAGACGAAGAGGTTGTTGATACCCTCCAATTCATCGCCAAGAAGTATAATCGCCCATGTTCCTTGACACTGGAACGCCTCCAAGAATGTGGCCAGACTAATGTCGGGGGGGTGACCGACCGCCGTGGATCCGTGGGAGCTCATGCCAAACGGCGATTTGGGTTGGGAGAGGTCGCCGTACATTTGCGAGGCCTTTTCCAAACCAAGAAGATGGGGTTGTCCACTTCGCTGATCTGGTTTTCATGCAAGTCATCACCCTCGACTGCACATTTCGTGCTTGAGCTGTCCTTTGGGCCCAGTCGAGCTGCCGTGCCTAAGACGGCTCCCTCCTCTGCATTGCAGTGACTTCCAGCTGACATGTTCTTTCTCCATCACTAGGGCTCCTCATCGGCCTGGCATACCCTCTCTACAATGTCTTCCTACCACAGTACCTTATGACCCGCGGCGCAGCTCTTGGCGGCCTAAGTGTAAGCGATACATGGAGGAACTATGCTTTGAGCAACCTATCGTCCATCCCCTCGCCGATCTTGGCTGGGTTCATGTGCAACAGCAAGCTCTTCTGGGGACGAAGGGGAACCATGATTATTGGTGCCATGCTCACGTGAGTTGTGGATACCATTCGGAAACGGATGCAGCTGACATAATCTTCCTACTTCCCCAGGATGATTTTCTTCTTTGCGTAAGTGAAATCGCAAATGGGACGTGGAAGGATGATCTGTACTAACCACAGCGATCAGATACACGCAGGTCTCAAGCAATGCACAGAATCTGGGTTTCACTTGCGCTATCAGTAAGTTCAGCTCACGGCGGAAGGCGAGCATACGCGCTTGTCCAAAAGCGCAAGCCTATGTCGGCTTCTACTTACAGCTTCTAATTTCCTCCTTATGAGAACCTCGGCTGACCATGTTCACAGGCTTCTGTTTGGTATGTCCACTCCCCTTTCTCTTCCCCACTTCATTCTGGCGTTGCTTTGCCTCTTCCATAGTCCGGAATGCCAAGATTTCCTCTCCGAACAAGCTCGTGAGCTCTGATCCAAGGCATTCTTCTTGAGTAGGCGTAGTGTCTGGGTTGGAGGGCCTTCCTCTGCGCCATACTTGCACGGCGTCCAGAAGCGACCGATTACCAGCGGCCGCCAGCTACTGCCAGACCGATCGATCACTTTGCTTATCCTAGTGTGGTATGCTGATGCACCTCCGTGCCATCTGGCGGCGACTACAAGCGATATACCACCACATGCTGTTGACTACCTGGCGAGCAGCGTCTACGAGCACCAAACCCGGACAAATGCATACCACAGTGCAGAAGTAACCTCAACCTAATCATCCCGAGCCACTCCACATCGAGAGCAGTAGAAGTGCTGCGCTGTCGCCTCTCCACTCTATGCTATTCTAGCCCACCACTGTTCCGCAATCGCAGTCGACCAGGACCATTACCGAGGGTCTGTATTGCGGACAACACCCAAAGCGCTCCCGTGACGCATTGCAGTGCCACGACTTTGCTTACTTCTGTGGCTGGCAATCACAATACGATACCCTGGGCACCACCTCCCGTCGCGACTTCCGCGACCATGCACGACTTCGACCTGCTGGGTTTCCTTCCCATTCTCCCAAAACACCTTAGCACTTCACTACCCGCCCTCCGACTATCTCGCTAACCACCTATACCATGAATAGAACATCTACTACGGTAGGTGAAACACTGGCTTATGCTCGTACGCGATGTGTCGATTGGCTCATCTGTTGCAGGTACACTCTACGCATACAGCCCGGAAGTTCTACCTTCTGCCCACCGCGGAACTGGTAATGGCATCAGTAAGCTTGATTGACTCTAATCTTTGCTCTTTTGCCTGGTTCTGACTTTTGCTCTTAGGTATCGCGTTCAATGCAAGTCACCTCTG
This sequence comes from Recurvomyces mirabilis, assembly GCF_035927965.1. Classification (NCBI taxonomy): domain Eukaryota; kingdom Fungi; phylum Ascomycota; class Dothideomycetes; order Mycosphaerellales; family Teratosphaeriaceae; genus Recurvomyces; species Recurvomyces mirabilis. The sequence goes on along the minus strand of NW_027041973.1, from coordinate 155,265 downwards.
TCTCTCGGCTGCGAAATGTGGGACCGTACTGACTGATTTTGCAACATCTAGCGTCTCATGGGTATCATGTCAGCTATCGTCGCCACTTACGCCAACACTTCGACACCTGTTCCAATCTACCTATGCGCTGCACTCTACATCGTTATGGCGATAGTGGCAGCATGCTTCCCGTTCGAGCCATTGGGCCGCAGAAGCTCTTAGATGTGTCTGTGGCTTTGCAGTACATAAGCTGGCTTTTAGGCCGCGAGGTGTTTATGTCAGGAGTGGAGTTGAGATGTGGTGGGTGGGGGGAATGTGGTGAGGCAGAGAAGAGGATATAACTTTGGCGAGAGCCGGACGAGAAAACGCACGGGAAGGAGAGGATCATGATACCCCTTCGCAGCGCTTGAGGTTGGCGCTGTGATACAGTATAGGAAATGTATGATGCTACGGCTTCTTTCACGCACATCATATCTTCACGCCACAGTCTTTGTCTGCGGTAAGTTGGTGTGCCATGGCGTCAGGCTGTAGCGAAGTACGATCGTGAATGTAGCTGATCTGCTTTTGCCTGTTAGTATACGACGGTATCCTTGTGGTTTTAAGTGCCGTTTACAGCCCACCAACCTTTGCCTTCGAATCACAATCCTGAGAATGTTCGTCTGGTCTTGGTCTCGGGTGGCGAGCGGAGATCTATGATTAGGTAACCCAGCTGGAGACTTCACCACTTCACCTCTACTTTCTTCTCCTCTCCCCAAAAGTCATATATATCACGATCGAACCAAGCAATACTCGAATTTTATCTCAGCAAGATGTGATGGTACTGCAGCTGGTATAAGGCCTGTCAACAGTATGGTGCGCCGTGCTACGTCGAGATGAAAATGGAAGTATGTTTGTTTAAGCACTGATATCCCTGATAAATTCCATCAGCTTGGAGGTGACAAGTAGACTATCAATGCTAGGAATGAAAGTGACTCTCTGCGGGGTATCACGCTGGACGAGAGAATCACGATGGGAGGGAGCAGTGGCATCTCAGCTAGACAACATGACTATCCGGGCGGCATACATCCTGCCATCGCCGAATCTCATACGAAGCTCTATGGCATCTCATACTATTCCTCTAGTACAGATGCAAGCCAACGCCAATGTTAACACCCAACAGTTCCTCAACAACCTCCTCAACCTCACCACCGTCTGATCTCACCACTTCATCTATCCCCGGCTTTCTCCGCTCTGCTTGATCATCCCGAACTTCCTCTTCACGTTCAACTTATCCAGCGCCTCAATCACATCTCTAACCTCCGCTGACTGCTTCGCCTTCATCTTCTTCTGCTTCTCCGGCAGCTCAAACGCCACAGCCGGCCACTCCAACCTCCTGCAGTCCTTGAGATACTCCTTTATCATGAGAGGAAGCGGAATCAGACCATCCTCCACATGCTGCCAAACCAGGTACAGACGGCGAATCTCTGACTTATAGCAGCCCAGGATCTTGCTCGTCTCACCTAAGCTCCTCACAACCACCGTATTCTGCTCCCCAAAGATACGCTTTGAGATGTGTGTCAGGCGGGCGGAATGCTTGAATGGTCGAATGAGCGGGATGTGCTCTGAGATCAGACCCACGTTCTTCGTGATGGGGTTGGTGGCGAGGATGTAGTTCTGTACGCGAGGAGGGATCGTGCTGCATCAATGTTTCCAGACCATTCAAATTCATGCAGGCCCGTAGGAAAAGGGAGTGAGATTCGGCATCGACATCCTCACAGGCCTCCGTAGCATCAACAGATGCTTCCAACTCAAGCCACGAGACATAGCCCAATCTCATACTCACATCGTGGTGGTCTGGACAGTCTGTCATGGTCGTTCTTCGCCTAGGCATAGGGTTTCCCTGCTGGCCAGTGGCTTTGGCGAACCAGGAATTATCGTAGGAGCATCGCATGAATGTGGCAGTCCATCTCGAGTCAGTGGCTGGTGGGAGTCGGGCTGTGTATGAAAAATGAAGCAGCTGAACGGAGCTGTACTCGTGCAAAAAACAGTGGGCAGTCTTGGAACTGCCATCACAGAAGATTCGAACGGCCGTGGATAAGTAATGTCCCTCTCTTGCACGATCCTGTCCCCGGTCCGGCCAAGGAGAAATGGTAATCGTGCCGCAATGTCTGCCCATCTGGCAGCTTCCCTCTTGCGCCACTTTGTGGTAATGCGTGCAGCTTTCTACTAGCCGACAGAACGATAGGCACCGCTTCTTGACACGTATCTGCGGACTCCTGACCTTCACGCCTGGTTGACGGCTATTGTATGACGAGAGATTGAGCTTGTGCGGACTTCGGTCGGCAGCATTCCTGTACTGGGTTGTGCTGCAGTGTGAGCTCAATGCGAGGTGCGGGAAAAGCTTTCGAGATTATGCACTTTCACACCCGGAGCCTCATTGTGCACTGATAACGACGTCTTTCGTCTCATTTCATCGTGGTTATTACAGAAATTCTCGGAGGGAGGACGTAGTAGTCTTGAAGTCGAGGCTGCTGGATGGACGGTCGGAGATTTCTGGCGCACCATTCAGCCACATGTGCTGCTTGCAGGAGCCGTCGCAAGACGTTTGAGTGATCGAGGTGGTGGTGGTAGCGGATCATTGATGCAGACATTTGCAGTTGTTAGTGAATACAATATCGCAGTGCGGAAGTCTTCTGGCGGATCTTCGACATGTGCACTTCTGACACGCTCGTGGCTTGTGCACGCGATTGGGAGTCGCTAAATGCTTGTGGTGGACGTTAGAGTGTCAAGAGTATATCAATCAGTACAGGAAGTGCAGTCGTTCAACAAGGTCAACAACGATTTAGCAGTGGACTTTGCGTCAAGACCGACGGAGTTGCAAAATTACACAGGAGTCCGATACCCTGGCGATCGCTTTACTGAAGCTGAGATACGCATAGACAACTACAGGACTCTTTTGACTTATATCCTACCAGTCTACGACCTCGGATTGCTTTACGACATATAGCTTGCCGGTGATTCAGCTTGCTCTCTCGCTTCTGGAGCCGCTGGAGTATCCTGCTGTATCAAACTCAACCAATATAAGTGTCGTCAGAGACCCCATAGCTGCTCGTACTACTCCCAGTACCCCTGCCACCATCGCCTCCATCGTTCTTGCCGCAAACAATACTTCGGAGCAGACCTACTGGCTGTTCGGAACGTCACCACAGGTCGTCTTGACCAATAGAACAGCGACTACGGGATCGGGTAGACCATTACTGACTCGGATCCTGTGCGCTCGTTAGCAGGACGCCAGCACGGGCCATCTTTCGTGAGATACTTGTACTTTTCGACTCGTCCTTCACGGCTTGCTTCCTTTCTCTCTTTGCCTCGCCGGCAACCGCGGCCCAGTCGCGGACAGGAGAGCGCAAGAATCCTTCTGTCCCCAGAGTTGTCAGTCTATTGCACTGCAGATTGATGACTCTTGGTCAACTCTGCCCGGGGAGTTGAGCGGCGCAATTTTTGATTGATCTTCTCGTTACTCAATGGCGTAGCAACCTCAAACTTGTACGAATGGTTGCTCGCTAGCAGCAACATCTTTTCATCAGAGCCCAAGTCTTGTACTTGACGCTGGAGAAGAGTGACCGCTTGTAATGAGCATATTGATGTATCCCTCGATGGACTTTGACGCGTATTGCTGAGCCATGTGTTGTTGTTGCAGTATGTGCATGCACGAATAGCCACAAATAATTGGTAAGATGCGGTGCTTCACGACTGACTTGCATCCGCAGCAACATGATGTTCGAGATTGAACCATGACTACGTGATACGGCTCCATCTGTAATGGTAACATGTATGAATTACCTGAGATCCTTCGTAACTACAGCCTCGATCGTTTGGGCGACCCTCGTAGCCTTGAGAGAGCTTGAATTTGTCAAACAGCCGGCACATCAATGAAGATCAGTCAAGCGCAAATAACCGCCATGTCAAGTTCCACTTAAGTATGATCATCTCTGGCGTCGTCCCTAAACAGTGAGCTCTTGGAAGTGTGAGCGCAGACTCTCATTTCACTCAGATCGAACAGTACTGATTCCTTTACCTCTCCGCCAGCATCACGATATCCGTATCCGACAACGCCATCCTCCGTCACGAACCATCAAGAGTCTCCGGACGGTGATCTACGAATTGGCCGGGCTTCTGCGACGACACGTAGGATGTGTGGTATACCGCGGCTTGGTACACCTGGGCGATTTTCCGAAGCCCAGGAAAGACTGTGATGATACGCCGCTGGCGCGGGATCGATAATGCTTACAATGGAAGCCTGAGATCGAGGAAGCCAGCCTGATAGACCACAGATTGACAAGACGCCATTGACCAGTCCAACTTCAATGGCGCGTAGCTCATTGTCTCGCAATAGCAGCTGCCTTTGTACTGGAGCTCGGCTGTACACGCATCAGAACAATACTCGATATTGACGGTTCGACGACAAAGAACTGCCTGGAGCGTTGGCTTTGAGATTTCGAGCTTACCTGCTGGCTTCATGCTCCGACACTCCTTGCCGACGATGTGAACAGATCTGTAAATCGTCACGGCAGTTTTAGCCACACTCTCTCTTCGCATGGGCATTATTGCGGTTGACATAAAATACAGTCACTCAAGAGCAGCCTGGCGACGGCACAGGAGAAGGCGGGAGCATAAACAAGTAATGGAGTCCGCAGTGTGGCGCTGGCGGTCTGCAAATGAATGTGGTCGAGTGACGATACAAGGCAACTAATTCAGGCGCAGGAAGATACAAGAGATGAGTTTTTGGTTGAGCAAGTATGATCAAGCAAACGGCTTGCGATCAGCCTTGCAGGTCGTCGTGCGCTTCCTTGGTTGGGCTCGAGCGTGCTCCAATCAGGCGACGGGACAGCCGGCAGCAAGGCCAGTATGGGTAAGCAAGATAGATACGGCGTGTAACACCCGGGTTCAAGATGAGTCGTACGGTCCAGTGAAGATGTATTGCGGTGTCTCATCGTCCTTTCATGTGACAGCGCTGCACGAGAATCAAGACAGCCCACCACCTCGCGCAAAGCCTCCACCTTAATCCGACAATCTTCCAAACAGCTACTCAAGCTTCACTTATTCGCAACAGCGCAAGACCAATCGAGTACTTGACAATCTGCACCGCTCGGTAGTGATCGATCAGTGGGCCAGGTCGTAGAATATAACAGTCAACACATCGTCCAGTAGCGACACCAATCTCACCGCGACCGCTCAATCATCCTCCACTCCTAGTGCCGCGGCGCGACTTAGATACGACTACGGCAGACCAGCGCTCGATAGCGGCAATGATGCTTCCAGACCATCCAGTAGAAGCAATTCGAGTATTTGCACGACTCCACAGGATCAAGATACTGGCGTCAATCAACCTCGCCCACGACAGCACCAACGCACTACATCCCGCCGATCATTGGCCTCGCCGATTCCAAACGAGGCGCTGCAGACAGCTTCACCGAAAATCACCAACGTTATCGGAACCTCCCTCGATTCCACAAAGCGAGCTTCATCGTCTCCTCAAGGTCACGAGGATGGACCCAAAAGTACAATGGGCGTTGGCGGGAATTCACCTCCCACCGGGTCATATACCCATCACCCAACAGCTCCAGCTCCAGCCAGTATGGTGGAGAAGCCACCTACAGGCCTAGATTCATCACTTACTGCGGGTAACACAGGTTTGCCAAGTGGTACAGCATTCTATATGAACTACTCGTATAATCTGGATATGCCAGACCACTACCTCGTGGACGACGATCTCGGAGATGGGGAGTCCAATTCATCGGAGGACAGCAATGGAAACGAGAGTCTTAACATGCCGAGCTTTGAAGAGTACCGGGATCATGCCCTGAAGCCTCCAGCTAGTCGGTTTGGCAAGACCAAGCCTAGATCATGGCGCCGAGAACTCGAATAAATCTGATTGATGGAAGACGGAATGCGAAAATCGACCGCAATTTGGCATACGGACATTGCAATATTCCACTGTCAGTTGTGTGAGGTAGCAGCTCGGACGGATGGTCGGCAAAATGGGAGGAGGTGCTTATTTGTGATACAGGGATGCTTAGACAGGATAGTGTCTACGATACTTAGTGCGTATTGCTTGTGTGATGGGATGGTAAGGTAGTGTTCAAGTCGAGCGAGTGAAATGATGTTGTGAGCGATAGACTGAGAGTTCCGACACTGGACGCATCGGCCAGTCCTACTTTTCATAGTCCAAAGAATTAGAGAAACAATGGCACTCGCCGTTGGTACTCACGCTACCACAGAATGTTTCTAGATGATCGACTCGGCGGATCGAATGCCTCGAACCATCTTTAGCTGTCTGTCTTTGGCTGTTCACTTCGCCTCTCTAGTCATGTGCGAGTCTGCCTAATGTCGAGACGTGAATGTGCACTAAAGTGCTTCCAAAAGGCGGCTGAAGGTATAAAGTAATCGACCACTCTCCAGACAACCGCAGATTTGCTTACAACTAACCTCTCGCAGGCGTCATCAATACAGACCGACTCGAACATGGCCGACTGCTGGGTCCACGTCAAGCGCGATGTCCTCCTTACGCACCTCACTGTCGACGAAGCTCGTGCTACTGACTGTCCAAGTTGCCTAATATGCCTCTCCTCAAACGACGAAGCTACGATCGACGAAGCGATCCTGGTCACTACTTCTCCCTGCCAATGCGACTATCGGAGTTAGGGTGAAAGTGGCAACAAAGCATCGTGCTGGTTAATCCATCGACGTGCAGAAAGACGTCCTTGAGACTGCTCAAAAAGTACTGAAAGCTCATCGGTAGGTTCAAGGTCTCCAGAATCTTGATCTAAATGCCCCCAACACGTCATTGGAAAGCTTCCATTCTCGACCCAAAGACCTTCGCATAGGAACTCGAGGCTTGACAATAATATGTCAGTGATCGTATCATGCGCCGTCGTAACAACCGCGCTCGCTTGAGCTCCGGTAAAGTAAGATCACCGGGGAGGGCGCCCAGTGCCCAGACCTGTTCACGCGCTATCTGCTGACTGTGAGAGAAAAGGAGCCGGACGATCCAATCGTGGAGGAGTTTCAGGATTGGCTGATCGACCACCCATTGATAGCAGCGGAACTCTTCAAAGAAGTTCAAGAAGTTTAGGAACTACTTGTAAGACGTATTGGTCACGGCGAAGCGAGGAACAGAGTCAACTAAGCAAGGTGCCAGCGCAACGTATGGTTCGGACTGACCGTTTTCGATGAGATATCTGGTGACCTTCGCGAGGCAATAATTCGAGGCCGGACACAAGGAGTATGCATAGTAGCCGGCATTAGAGGCGACGAGGTGGTTATGGCAGAGTGACGGTGCGTAAGTACTAGCACGTGGGTGATAAGGATTCGTTGCGGGGACGGGAGTCAAGATCATGACCCATGTTTGGGCTTTCTTTGTACTGAACCAAGCGGGATCTCGCTCTGTGTCGGTCCAGAATGATCTCATCGCAGCAGGGTTGTACTCCTGTCAGGTCCATATTCCAGACCCATCGTCGTCCACCATGGAGTTTATCCGCCGATGAATCACAGCGGTGCGGCAGATATTTGCAAACCTCCATGACCAGTATATGTAAGAGCTGAAGATTGCTGGGATATGGTCTGATCGTTACTGTATTGTCTAAATATCATCCGTGAGTAATACCTTGCCGCTTGGCCCAACATACTACGACAGTAGACTATATCATACACTTCAGAATCGGTCACAGATAGGGAAAGCTCTCCATACGCACTCGTCTGATTGAAGAGAATGCATATGGACTATCGAGATCTTGATTTGATGTCATAACAAGAGATCAGACTGTACTGCATCAGTAGCTAGTCGGATGAATGCTGAATAAACCCCCAGGTAAGTGGTGGTCTTCTTCGACTCGTGTCGACCTGTCCTTTCGAGCTGCGTCCTGGTAACCACATGCTCACCACCTCTTTTGCTAAGATATGTCTTGGCCTGGTTATTCTTACTTTGTCCGCGGATAATCGAGAGTCTGCTAGCTAATCCTTGGTTATCTGAGTCGGATAATGGTACTATTGATCGTGGATGTACTCTCGGCGTCTATCCCGAATTCTTTGATTGATTGCAAAACATGCATTGATTGCCTGTCCGTTATTGATCGTTGCAATTCAGTAGCTTACGGTGGTCTTAGATCAGCAACGACTTTGCTATTGTTCGTGGCAATCTGCTATTGACATGTGAAGTGAATGCTCTGGCTTGCCGGGACTGCCAGTGTTGAAAAAGACTGTATATATACCTGCCACTGCCGCTTTTCAGACTCTCTCTACAACAGCATCATAAACACACATGATATATACACATATCACCACATATCAACAACATCAACAATGGCACCAAACACCCATCTCCCATGGCCAAAGCAGGGCCTCATCACCAAGGAGGAGACCGAGCAATTCCCGCACCTTGAATTTCTCCCCGCGACCGCATACCCTGGACTCTACTACTGTATCACTCCGCACAAGCACGGTGTTCAGGGACCAGCCTACACCATCGACGGGGACGGCAACATCGTCCCAATGCAGCGGCCACCATCGACTACTGAACCCGTTGACGATGACCGAGAAGAAGAGGGAGTCGTAGGTCATGCTAGTTCTTCTATCCATGGATTCTACTAATAACTGATGCAGGAAGACGGCGAAGAGCCAGGCGACGGAGACGATCAACAGCCATCTGGCAGAAAAGGTCGCAAGAAAGTGCACAGCGACCGTATGAAAGCGGCATATCACCTAGCAAAGTTGCACTATGCCGCTATCGTTGGCAGCAGGGATAGAGCCGAAGCAGCAGCAAAGGTCTTCAACGTCGTCTGCAGGGCCGAAATTCGTAACTTGGGTCGCGAGTCCTTCTCATACACTGCACTCGAGTCCACGTACCAGCAGAGTACCCATGGGGGCCCACCGAGGGTGGCTCATTGGCAGCGAATCAAACAGGACATCGATAACGGTGTGTACGACGGGCTGAGAGCAGAGATCGAAGAAGCTGCGCGGCAACTCTGAACGACCGTTGGTGAGAGGTGACATGACCTATTTGGCATTGTGCTGTGCACGGATTGAAGGCAGAGGCTAGCTACAACGTACTATGTCTTGTTGCCTCGTTGTATAACGTCTTCAACATCACTATCGTCCAATACCCGATCTGCAGCTTCCTTCTTACTAATACAAAGTACGTAACACGCATATTCACAATCACGGACGGTTGAATTATGACTTTCTTTCTCAAAGCGGAAAGCACGCTGGCACATATCTCCACGTACAGATCGAAGTGTCGAGGAAGCTGTTGAAGACATTGATCCCTGTACTGTAGCTTGATTGTGAGATCAAAGCCACTATAGCACAGACAGACGATCAAGTACAGTCACGTACACCACGACATTACCCTGCATCTCTGACTCGAAGCATGACCTTGCTGTTGCTGTGCGACATGTTCTCTTCTATCAATCAATCAGCGTTGGCCAGAGTCGAATCCATGCGATGAAGTGAATTCAGCACGACCTGAAGAAGCTACGTTGTCATAGCATTCAGCATACGTCCTATCCGACTCCATGAAGCGCTAATTGGCCTAACAGGAGCTTCTTTCTTGATACGAGAGACTGTACAGCCCTAATGGTAACAATCAGTATCCACCAAGACCAGTTCAGCGTCACAACAACTGACCACAGCATCTCGCAAGCCCGGCTCTTGTTGATATCAGCGGCTCCAATATGTTAAGAAACCAATCAAGCAGTCGTCGACCTCACGTACCTTTCCTGAGGAGACGGGATTAGCGGCACCGACCGGTCAAGTTTCGCTGGCAGACCAGTATTCACGATACGGTACCAAGTCCGTGGGCTCCATGACAGCCAACAAGTCGGCTGCGGCTGCTTCACGACACAGAAGTCGCAAGGCATCGACGACCCAGGAGTTTAAGATTTAAGGCGGCCATGGCAAAGCCGAAGTGGCAGCCTGGGGAGGAAAATATCCCAAAGGAGCTGCGTTCTCACAACGGCTCTGGCTTGCAAGAAGTACCGGATTCGGGCAAGAGAGAGTCTGTTCGCGAGCGCGTGATCGGCGATGTTGAGCTGCACAGCAGTGCTGCGAGTGCCAAGAGACGCAAAGAAGAAGTTGATGATCTTCTGAAGACAAAAGCGCACCGTGGTGGACAGGGCTGGGATGCGTATACTGCGCCGCACGTCAGTACCGATGGTGATGAGTCGGATTTCGAGGCAGCGATCAGTGATAAAGCGACCTCTACGCCAGACGAAGAGCTTCCACACTTTGTCACTCCATTTGTGATAGCTCAGGACACAGCGACCGAGACGACGGATCATACAGGACCTTTTCACGATGGTACGCTCTTGAACGAGCTCGATGAGGCGAGCATGGAGACTGGAGAAGGGGATGCAGGGATTTAGAGTGATCGAATCACTTCGATAGAGATCAAAAAAGTACTCAAGCTCCTGGAGGACTACCATTCGGTGTTGCTCCTGGTACTCAGTACATTGGCAAGCGGAGTTTATGGACCTGGTTGTGTGCTTCGCGATGCTACCATCGAGATCGTCCCATACAACATCGAAGATAAGTACTGCGATGTGCTGGATGAGATATTCGAAGACCAGCTTCGGAAGCCGATGCTTGAAGCAGTCCTCAAGCAGCCATGCATCGCGCTGCCGAAGTTGAAGACAGCCTCGACATTGTTTGCGACCATCTGATGCAGGCTGTGAAAGAGAAGACTCTTGTCTCATTGCCATGGTCGCACGGTGAGTCTCACTCAAACGAGACTCTGGAGAACATGGAGTTCGAAGACTGGGATCTCGGGTACCTTGCTGAGTCGTGGGAGAGGATGATGGAGAAACTCGAGGAAGCTCTGGAAGGTTAGGACACGGGTAGCGAAGAGAGTGATCATAGAGCCCATATAGGGCAAGATCACTAGGTTCGTACTCCGGTTGGAGTATCATAGTGATGGGGTGTAAGATCGCCCGTCTCATGTGATAATCAATGCTGTGGAGAAAAGTCTCTATCGTCAATAGTGTTCTCAATGTCCCGTTCATTCCTGATGCCAAACATATATCTCGTATTCGTTGCCTACTTCAAATGCTCGTTACGATCACCACGTTCGGCTTCGCCAATTTGTGAATGAAAGTATTGCAGCCGCATATGGAAGGCACATCAAGCTGGCGCAGGCCGTCGACGAGCCCTTGTTCAAGCACGGCACGTATTGAATCACTTCGCGAGCTTCGTTATAACACATGCACACCCTTCCATACGCAACCGATAACCACTGGCGCTCTTGTTATACAATCGCCGCAGGATTGAATTCGTATCTAGTCGTCAAGATGCTCGAGTTCCAGGCACAAAAGATACTGCTAACCTGATACACACAACCGCTATGGCGGCGCCCGCTGCCAACACAACCGCTTTCTCCTGGGCCAAAGTGAGCGGCTCGTACGACGTCTTAATCACCCTCTTCGACTTCTTTCATCTCAGCGATGATCAACGCTACGAGGTCTTTCGCCGGGTCGCCCTACCTGAAGGCGAAAGATTCGGGAAGGATGTGACATTAGCAAGCGCAACTTTTTCGAGCTTTACTCTGGGCGTGCTGAGCCAAATCGACTATCTTGGAATCGCGCAGCAGATCTGGACAATCCTGGTGAGGATGAACACAAACAGAGGCTTGAGGCTCGAGTGGCCGTACACGAGAAGCTACGCCAAGGGCTGGAAGAAATGGGAATCTGGAACGCTGACATGGACCTGGCTTGGGAGGATGAGCGAGAGATCGAAGACGGGTCTCTAGCATGGAGGAAGAGCGTTCCGTTACTACTACAGATCCGCAAGACGCCGTTACGAGCGGACCTAGAGACCATGGCGGTATCGAAGCCGAGCACAATCAAAATCTTATCCTTACGAACAAAGAAAGCGGAGGATCTACCTCCCTTCAGCCCAAGCATGTCGACAAAGGCACGTACAGCAAACAGCCCCCCATGTCAAGCGGCATGTCTCGTCATATTGGTATCAACCAAGACACCAGGACCGCAAACCATCCGTTCAGTTATGTCTCCAGCTTTTCCGAAAGCTCTCAACTTCCTCCACTACATACAATCGACACCTCTTCAGATTTCACATTTGCGGTTCACGGTCATCAGAACACACCCACCAGACACTCGCAAGCCACCTCCGAAGGCGCAAAAACGTCTTCAGCCGGGTCAAATAACTCCGACAATCTATCTTCAACAATGTCTCTTCCACCGTTGACGATATGTAAGCTCAACATGGTCCATCAACGAGACCTGAGCTGGCACGAAGGTACGCCTATTGCTCACCGAGCGAGTTACGTGTCTCAAGATCAAACAGCTTTCCATCGTGGTGGTCCAGTCTTCAGAGTGTCCATTAATGGCCAGTGGGAGGACGTTATGATCTGCGGTGGATGCTACTACTGCCAGAATGGCAAGGAGCAGACAGACGCTCCGATACCGAAATTGGAGGAACTCTCAAGTCAAGCAGCCAAGTCTCCCACACAAGGTCTTCCGTTTGTGCACTCCGGCGAAGTTCACATCGACAGCAGTGGCTCGCGTCCTTCAAGCAAATTCCTCGGCACCGCGCGCAATTGGCGTCTCGATTATCCAGCCATGATGAGAACCGACATCACCTTCACCCGCGGTACGAGTGTTGTGTCCAATGTAGCCGCCATGCAGTGTATTAACAACACCTGCAAAGTCTGCAATCCGGACACAGAGATGGATAGTTTGTTACGTAGCTGGCAGCCGGGTGGCGAGGAGTATGAGAAGGACCAGGCCGAAAGGTTGAAGTATGATCAAATGAGGAGGGATTATGTGGCTAGCGTGAACGCAGAGGTGGAGGTGAAGAAGATCACCAAGAAGGCTGCAATGAAGTCAAAGGTAGAAGCAGCTGCACAGGCGAAGGCGATGAAAGGAAGCAAGAAGAAGTAAGGAGCCAATGGGAGACGACGTAGACTTCGCATCACTTCTTTGTACCCCTTGGAGGATAGCCGTCATTGTATCTTCGTTGAGGCGGGAAAATAGTAAGTATAGACGATAAGTGACGTCTTACTAGTGTGGTTCATCTTGAAAGAGGAACGATCGTGCTGTTTACTACAGCCTCCAGCGAACATATTTTCACATCAATCCTAGAGAGTCATGGTGATAATATGGTACTCTAGGTTGATATGCCAGCTAATTACCATAACAATCATTCTGCGATATGCTACTGCAGCTTTCCTTTCTTGTCATTCAGTCTCACCTCAGATCTGCCATCCTTCTCGCCTCAACAATTTCAAGCAACGGTTGCTAGCCGTGTCCAAACAGCACTCGTCTTTAATCGTCCAGCTCTGACCGAAAGTATTGGCTAAGACGATGCCATCCTCGCCAGCCGTTTCTGCCACAACCTCTTCATCTCGTCTGACAATGACGTGGCGGAACACCGTCGTCCCGTAAACTGTACCCTTGGTAGATATCCTCAGCGCGATTATCCTCGCGGCCCTCACAACAGAGTTGTCCAGCAAGAAAGCAGGGTGTCTACTGCTCGTGACCATTCGATCGTCTTCGAAGACTACTTCTTCGCCATTGACACTGTGTCTCCAGACGTCCAGCCGTCCTGTGAAGCTGAGCATCAAGCGCCCCCGCAATGCTGTCGACTCCTGGTTGATTGCTCGTGAGGTCTGTAGCAGGGCGATATAAGTCCGCTTGATCTGCTGGTTGGATGCAGCTTGAGCATCATCGATCTCTGAGACGAAGAACTGGCTACCGACGATTTGGTGGACGAAGTAGCGAAGACATTGTGCCTCGTCTAGCAGGAGTTTGTAAATGTTGAGCCGCATCTCAGGCGGTATAGTGAAGAGCGTGAATGTTTGTGACTCCATTGCCGTAGACTGTGGTGAGGAGGGTAATGGAGATAGCGCTGACCCGTTGCGACACTCAAGTATCTGCAGCTGTCTGAACGGCAGACGCATACTGATGGTCTGACTAAGCAGTGGTCTGCACAAATCCTGTGCTACAGCTGCAACTTTTGCACCTCTTCCTACAAGCTCGCCTGATCAATGAGAAAATAGTGTAGCGCTAATCGGTGTGATGGTCACATGGAACCTTCCACCAAAGGACCGATAGAACGGACAGGACGACGATTGCCAATATCTCCATCCTACGTCGTAAGAGCAGCGCCTTTGGGAGGTTAAGAGTCCGAGATCGAGCATAGCAGGCAGGGAGCGGAAGCATCGTTCACACCCACTTCGAGTGATGTGAAAGCAACCAGCAATATTACTATAGTCTATGGGTGATATGAGATGTCATGCTGTGACCAGCTCGTGTAAGGATGAAGGCGAAACTACCACTGAGTACGGTCATGAGAGATGATACTGCCTTATTACCATATTATCACAGAAAGGTGAAACGTATAGGCAACGCCGGTATAACACTTTCCGAGATGCCACATGCTTCCCTTCGAGGTCTCCTTCCAATCGCAAGTCCGAACGCCCGAGTGAAAAGCAGATCGTGGAATCCATATCCGATATTCATGTTGTGGATTTGATTGTGACGAAGGCGTAAACGCCGTCTTGGATAAATACTCATGGCGACAGTGCAACAAGCCTGTCTCTCACAACCAAAGAAGACAAATGAAACACACCTCTCGTACTTCTTTTTACATAGTTTCGTGTATACGCCTTTCTTTCGCTGACGAGGATGCTCCAGCCTGTTTTTGCTATCGCACCTCTTCTCTACCATCTATTGACTAGGCCTAGAAGAAGGTGCCCGCTTGTGCCTTCCTGCGAGTCTTTTGATCGATCAGCCAATCCGGTCGCGCCGTCGATAGCTGTCGTGACACCTACCGCTAGGCACACTAGCGCGGATCGCCTCTACTTAATCACTTTCTGCATCGCTCAACCGCTCGCTTCCTTTCATCAACGGTTTGTACCTTTCAAGGACCAACTTGATGACAGGCAGAGTTGAGTCCTACCTCTCGTCTGTATCAAGATCGGCATTTATATGGCTCCTAGATCAAGATCTTTCCCCTTCCCCTTTCAATATTGCGAAGTCAAATACCTGCGTTCAGGAGCTTATGAACGGAGGCGCAACCTTTGCATACATCTCATGTAGCTCGTACCACTCCCAACCTGTATGACTCCATTCAAGTCGACCCCAACATCGTGCGTTACTGATGTCTTGATACAATACAGTGCCGTCGTTTGTATGAAAACCCGGCCTGTCAGTAGGCTCGCCTGTCAGTAGATCCGCTGGTCACTGATCAAGAGAGCGCATTGTGAGACCGACAATCGCGATGAAGAATGGCGCTACATCACTCAATCGACCGAGGACTACAGCTACTACGGCAGACAAAGCGACCCGAAAAGATCATCCGGACCCATACCATATGCCGATGTTGTCACGATCATAGGCTAGGCGCAGGAAACATCAAGAGTGACAGTCGGGATCTAAAGTGGACCAAAGCGACGATTAGTACAGATACTCGGCAAGAGAAGATATACGAGTCTGTCTAGTAAAAAGCGAGGAAGAATGTGACATCTGAGGTTAGTACAACAGTCGGCTCGGTGGACCAGCCACCGGGCTACGATCAATACGAACCCTTAAAACGAGTCACCCGGACCAAGCTCCCGCCCAAGAGCAGCGGAACTGAAAATTTGACCCTCAAAGTCGTCCACATCTCCAGCATCCAGCCCTTCCTGCCCATCTGTCATGTAACGACCTATAAGGTCTCCCAGCATATCCACTACGACATTGATATGAGGGTTCAGCTCGGTATCCAGCCGCTCAAGCCTTTCAACAAGGGCTACGATATCCCTCATCTGAGATTCTGGCGTTCGCAACAATGCTGCTCTCCCAAGGCTGATCTTGCGGCAGTGGATCGATAAACGCATTGGAGTCGTCCGAAGCACGGCTCATGGCGTCCTCGGTCTCATTCTGCAGGAGCTCATCAGTCGCCTCCATTTCGTGCATGCGGTAGACCTCAAACCGAAATCTGATAGTGGCACTTCACGAGTGTCGAGGACAGGATGTTTAATTGAAGGACGAGAGGATATCTGCACCGCTTTTCAAAGCTGCATCTATATGGAGGAATTGTTCAAGGACAATGGCACGGGTGAATACAATGAGTCTTTGACGATAGTCATTCTATTCTGGAAGACAGAGTTCTCGTTCTTTGTAATCTAATCTCGCTCAGTCGGATGTCATCTCCTATCACCCGCTATGAGAAAGTCGACACCAATTACGCCTGATCTCGAATACTACTTGTACCTACTTCCTGTTTGCCAACAATATCAGCAAGAAACATTCCTCTCAAGAGAAGTACTGTCGGCTCTCCTTTACTAAGACAGACACTGAAATGCTCCTGCATTAAGCGTCTTCCTTCTTGCTGCAGCATGCTATACTAGAGCTCCATGTAAATCTCCCTTGCTTTTTCTGACTGATCCCGAGATCAGTGGTCTCATCCTGTGCTCCATGTAGGCGGCTTTCGTCGGTCTCCTGCCGTCGTCAAAGCTACTGAGTCCTGCAGTTTTCTACTGACACACGATTGCGGTATCATTCAAAGGCGAATTGTCTTGAGCCGTTCAACCTTTTACTGCCTCTAGAAAAGCGCTATGCTTGGCTCGAGTCGAGCAATCAGCTTTCAGCGCTGTATACGTGGACAAAGGTATCTAGCTGCGCAGCTGCAGGCGTCATGGATCGAGTTTTAGGTTTACTGGTATTTATTGTGACCCCAGGTCGTCTTCTCAAAGATTCGATAGCCTCAACTAGCTGTAAGGTACCGTTTATGGGCTACTACCTCGTCGCTGTTGTACTTTACCATTCCAAAATCTTCGACACTGTTGAGACTGCCGCAAGATGCGGGCAAGTCCGCGTCAATCTGATCGGTATGTTCATTCTCAGAAAGTACATCTTTCAACGAGATCTCTCGCACAACATTAAAGGCGTATATACATGCCTCGCTGCCACCAACATACCCACTTGCTACCATATAGCAAGCTATCACCACACCATGGCTGCACACATGCGAGAAGAACGCATTGCAGTTGCTCGACAAGAGCTCTCCGATCATCACAACCAACAGACAGAGCTACTCGACGCTTTCTCCCTAGCTCTCAACCACATGAAGTCCACCGATCCACAGGGCTTCATCCCGTACTACGACTTCATGAAGTGCGCCTACTTCATCTGTGATGCCGAAGTTCGACGATTCGACATCATCTCCTGGTATAAAGCCGCCGACAGAGCGGCTCTCGACACGGTCTCAAGATTGCAAGATTACTACCACAAGGAGGCTAGGTTGACGCTCAGAGTCGAAAAGCTCCGATGCACTGTCTCGTATGCCGTGCGACGGGACTTGACCGAGCTGCAAGGCGACGATGGCGCAGACGCAATGATGACGTTCGATGCAGCGGTGGGAATGCCCGAGTGGTGTTGGGAGGATACATACGCCGTCGCTCTCGACGAGCATTCACCACGATTCGGCTACGAAATTGAGAGGCCTGGACGCGGTGCGGTAGATCTGCGTTACCCAGAGAGTGAAACAAACCAGGAAATGTCTCGCATACTTGAGATCTTCGCCAATTTTGAGGCACGGCTCGTCCGAATACAGTATGCGAACAGTGAAGAACGCTTTGGCGCAGCTGCATGGCCCGAAAGCGTCGATTCAAGGGTCGTCGAGCCGGTCGAGGAAGCAATCAAACCGCTTCCGGAGAGTCGTAGTGAGCTGCGGGCTCGAATGCAGGACTGTCTGAAAGGACTGAATGACCGGAGAAGGGAGATCTGGGAACTGCATGTGTTGCGCCGGCAGGAGGAAGTGTTGGTAAAAGCAACGGACAATACTGAGAGCAGCGATACTATGCGCGCCCACATCAGAAATGTTCGTTCAAAGATTTGTGTCGAGGTCGAGAGGCTTGGGCAGAAGTATGGACGGAGAGCTGAGTGGGACTGGGAACAGTGAGCTCGATGACCCCGCCGCAATGGTGACAATGAAAGCTATCATGAGAGCTCGTCATCACCACGAACCATAGCTGCGAGATCGAGAGGGCAATCAATAAAACAATGGTCTTGCATCTACAATGCGAGAGTCCTTGGTCCGCGACCCGAGTCCGAGGCACAAAATTTCCATTGTCCTCTGCAACACCAGAACTTACCAAAGAGTGGGCATTGTCACGTTCAACACCAGCCGACACGGTGTGTACGAGATGGCCTTGCGATGCTAGTCGACGCTGCACTGTAGTTCACTTCGACCAGAAGGTTCAGCTCAGCACGTACAGCATCGTTCCGCAGACCATGGCTGTGCCTAGCTACAGGCTAGTAGTATACTCCATGCCGGCACCATTTTGGAAGATGGAGGGGCGAAAGTGGGCCGCAAGGCCCGATCCTCCACTTGAAGAGATGAAGAGAGCCGTCAAAAGCTAGATGAGATGTTCTACGGGGTCTGGGTCGACTTCTCAGACAGGTCTGCCCAGAAGGCAGACTGAAGGCGAAGGCAAGGTGAGGTGAAGTGAAGTGGAAACGCTTCGGGAATTTCCCGGCATATTCGCCTGGCAGACGGGCAAGCTGAGGCATCAGTCAGGCATCAACCATTCAGCCATCGAGTATGGCAGCAGCATCGAGAAGGGCAACATCGACAGGCTGTGCTTGCTGGATCAAATATGCTGACATGTCGGTCAGAAGGAGGGTAGAGTGCAGAGGCATTGGCACAGCATGGCATATTAATCAACATTTACAATACAATCTAGTCATTGAATCATGAACACCTTCCCATCTTTCTTGTCTCCGTAACAGATCTCGCTCAACTACGGTCATGATCTCTGGGTATTATCCAACCAGTCTGCCTGAATGGAGACAAACGCCCAACGCATGCAGCACGTGAATCCCTCTGATGCGATACCGGCATCTACAAGAGGAGAGCACCGGCAACCACGCCAATCACGCCAGCTGCAGAGCCAGCAAGCTTCATGTTGGTCGCCATCGCGCCGGAGGACGAGCCAGTGGCAGAAGCAGAGCCAGAGGAAGTAGGGTTGCTAGCAGCAGCGACCTGAATGCCGAATCGGGTAGTTGTCTCAACGGAAGTCGACCCGCCAGTCGTCACAGTCGTGGTGACAACGCTGGTAGAAGTGGTGGAAGCCGAGCACCCGGACCACGTAGTCCACGGTGCGCCGGAGCTCCAAGATCCAGAAGTCCAACCCGACCATGTGCTGTCTGGGCATCCCGAAGCACCACCCCACCAGCTTGTCCATGGCCCATCAGTCCACGACCCCGTGCTCTCGCCAGCCCATGGTCCCCATCCAGAAGTTCCGAAGGGAGCACCGCCGTGGTATCCGCCTGGGCCACCTGGGTGACCAGAGTTGTTGCCATTTGGACCCCACGCGCCGGGGCCGAAACCAGCCGGTGCAGCAGTGACGGTTGCCCACGACGAAGCGACACTGCTCAGCGCGCTCGGGACGGGGTGAAGAGAGGTGATAGATGCCCACTCGCTGCTTGCGGTAGGCCAGCTAGAGACCGAGGCGGAGGAAGCCCAGCTGCTGAATGCGGAGCCCAGACTCTGCCAGTCGGAAGTCGCGGTTGGCCAGCCGGCGCCGCTCGCGTAGGAAGCCCATTGAGATGTTACTGAGGCGGGCGGGCCTTGCGGTGCGGCGGCTGCGAGGGCGAGGAGGGTGGTTGTTGCGAAGGTGGTTGAGGGCTTCATCGTGGTGATACTTCGAAGTGGTGTGTGTGGAAGATTGTTATGATGATAGTGCCTCTGGTGATTGGAATGGTCGATGTGTGTGAATGATATGATGGGAATGATATGATGGTCAAGTCAAAAACATGTGGTCCAAGAAGTGATATAGTGGAGAATTAAGAAATGCTCTACCCACTAGAACAACTGCGCCATCATAACCATGCTGACAGGACCCAAAATACCGGAAGCACAGCAAGCAAAGGCTGACGCGTATTCTCCGACACGCCGACGACCGTTGTGCAACAAAACCGGGCGCAGCGTCATGGGCAACAATGCGTTGGCGGGAACATCCAATAACCGTCCGGTATCCTGGTAACATTGCCGGGTGAGGCTGAAGCGGAAAGCCTGTTTCATGACAAGAATAGAAGCAGAGGTGCTGCGGCGGGTTGGCCCCATGCGTGGATAGCAGTATGGTAGCTGTACTTCTGAGCATGGCTGGTGAAAACAAGGCTTGGCTGCATCATGCACTCCCCATGCTTCCGAGGCTATTGTCCGAGATCTACACATACGATGATTACGATTTACTGGAGACGATTTCGTATGCGCTCCACTATGGATTTCCTTCGAACAACCACGCCGTGTGCTTGCCACGTTGAGCAGCTGCACCATCTTTCAGTCTGGGGCTGCTGTCATGCACCAACTACCGAGACCCGACTGCCGATCAGATGGAGGAGACAGGCACAACTGACTGTGTCTCAGCATCATGCTTCAAACCTGCCAAGCCCCAGCCACGCAAGCTCCACGATGTAGCAAATAGCTTCCAGAAGTAGACAATGCCGTCTCACCTCACCTCTGGACGTGTATGCACTCCAACGCCAACGTTTGCGGGGAGGATGTGTTGCTTACGGTAAGGCTGGACTGCATGGCTGCGTGGCTGTATGTATACGTACACCTCGCTCCTTCGTGCTGACTTCCTACTGTTGGCCTGCTTCGCGCTGCAAGGCTGAGCTGCCTGGACTGGACCGCAACACCGATGATGCCTGGGTCTGAATCCTGCTGTGCTATCCTGAGACGCCGCCAGATGGTGCCAGGCCGGCTGCCACATCTCTCCCTGCAGATGGGAATGTAAGCTCCGAACGGTTCCAAATGCCACGTCAACGAGCAGGATCTTCCAACTCCAGACATCCCCTCCACTTATCCACCCGGAAACCTCAAGTCATCTCACGACCAGGCCCCTCCCTCCCAACTCTCACGTCCACGCCCTCACATCCCCTCCCCCTCCCGCCCAGCCAACCACACCGGCATCTCCCCAATCCTCATCTTCCACCACCCAAACATCCTCTCCCACTCCGCCTTCCCAATTCTCACCACCTCCCTCCCCCACATCCTCTCCTTGAGCCCCAACTCCCTAAACTCCATCTTTTCCTCCTGCCCAATATCATACTGCAACCAACTCAAGAACAACGGAAGACCCTTTTTATTCAGATCCTCTTCCATTCTTCCAAGATAGTCCCATGCTTGTTGGAGGCGTTCTTTGGTGCAGTGTTTGGCTGCGAAAGCCTGGGCGCGGGCGAGTTGGTCTGTAGCTGGTATTTGGGCTGGTTTCGGGAGGCTGGCGGCGGAGAGGAATTGTTCGGCTTTGGTTTTGAGCCAGAAGTTTGCACGATTGGGAAGTGGTGAGTCAGGAGCTGGAATCCAGACGAGTCCTTCGCCGGCACCGGTCACGCCGAGGGCTTTGGCGAAGGGACAGCAGGTACCTACATCGAGTGTCAGGGCTTTGGCTCTTGCTAGGAAGGTCTCGCCTTGGTCAGTAGGGGAGTAAGTAAGGTGGTGGAAGCCGCTGCGGCTGATATTGTAGATTCTTTGGGTGGGGAGTTCGAGGTCGTGGTACTGCTGAATATGCTCCCAGACCGCCGCGCTCGCATCTCCAGTATCGCCTTCACCAGTATCACCACTCCCGGCAACCTTGTCCTTGGCGGGTAAGAGGCGAAGAGAACAGATGACGAAACACCGCTCCAGCTGAGAAATCGCTATATCCCGCTGGACACCCTTTCCGATCCACTCCCCAGCTAACACCAACACACCTTCGTTCTCCTTCCCGACAGGAGCAGAAGGATGCAGACTTCGCCAACGCTTCCTCACCCTCTCTCCTAGCAAACGGATTGCAGTCTCACGCTTGGAGCAGAAGGCCGCAAATCCCAGATTATCGCTCTCCCGAGTAAGGGAGGCTCGATTCCGGGACTGGTAGACTAGATTCTGAGACCCCAAGATGGTGGATGGAGGGATGAGGATATCGGCGTGTGTACCGTGGAGTTTTACTGTTCCTGTGAAGGGTAAGGGCCCGGGCGGTGGAGGAGGCAGGAGTAGGGAGAGATGGTGCTGGAGTTCTTCTAATTTGTTGGTGATTTTGGGGTAGAGGGTCATTGATTGCTTGGCGGAGAGGATCTCGGCAGGAGTCTGGAGGCCGAGGTCGTCGTCTTCGGGGTTGGTTGTGGGATTGGGGCATGCTTGATCCGGTGGATGTAGTTCGGCTGGTGAGGCGGTTGGCAAGCCGTCGCCGAAGATTGAGGGTGGTGGCATGATGTATTTTGTGTTGCTGCGATGGTGGGGAGGGTGGCTGCTGGGGTGTATGAATGGGAGAGACTGAGAATTGTTGGTGGAGAGGACAATGATGATGCTGAATTCTTTGGATACCTTACCATACCACTTTGTACCTTACTTGCAGAATATGCATCGAGTCACTACTGCCCTGACTCATGGTCGCGCTTACCTCGAGCTCTCGTCTGGTTCGGCAGCCTGATCGGTGTGTGTGGCCTGACCACTGTTATGGCAGCACTGCAAGAGCACTCGCCACTCGCCACTCCCATTCCACTACTTCATCGTCCTTCTTCGGCTCTTCGCGATCCTTGTCACGTGCTTGGCGCTCAAACATCACGTGATATCTCGGCACACCTGCCCCGGCTTCTCCACCACCAAAAGTTCCAAAACTGCATCCCACTCACCAAAGCGCGAATCGCATCGTGCCTTGCGCGACCACACCATGGCGCCGATACGACAGACAAAGCACTCGCGTGGCGTCCGGTCAGCCAAAGATCCCCGAGGCATCTACGCCCCACCTGCTACCTCCTTCGCACCTGCAGACGACACGCTCGCCGCGCCTTCCACTTCCACATCCAACACCCTCACACAACACCGGGACGCCGACGACGACTTCACCTCCTTCAAAACCACAAAAAAGGATAAGCGTGGGATACGACATGAGACTCTTTTGGCAAAGGCACGTGAGAGCTCACGGAAAGGTGGGGCGGCGGGAAGGGTGGTGAAGAGGAGACGAGCGGGGAGGAAGCTGAAAGTTGACTTGGGTGGGTTGGGGGATGCGCTGCCGGAGGCTGGTGAAGGTGGCGGTGGTGGTGGCGGTGGCGGAGATGGGGAGACGGACGAATGGGTCGGCCTTAGCGATGACGAGGATGCTGAGATGAATGGTGATGTGCCTGCCGGATTGAGAAAGGTGCGGAAGAAGAAGCCAATGCGGGCGGATGGTGGAGCAGTGGGGGGTGGGAAGATGGTCATGAAGTCCCTTCGTCATCGGCCTGGTGCTATGAAGCGGAAGGGTGTGATGGAGGAGAAGGAGAGGGAGAGGTTTGGGCGCAATTTGGCGGGCATGGTTGGGAGGGTGGCGCCGAGGAGTGCGGCTGTCGGAGGCGGCGCTGGTGCTGAGAAGGCTGGAGAGGGCAGTCAGCAAGCGGAGAAATGGGCAGCGCTCAGACGATTCATTGGCGGGACGATGGAGAGGAGTGCTGCTTTTGGTGGCGAGAAGACATGAATGGAAGTCCTGGCATCAATGTCAGATACCAACTCTTGTCATAAGCCCTGAAGGCCCTCGATACTCAGCTAATTCTCGACGACCTCGGCCGACTCACGCATGATCGCAGTCACGTTCCCTCTTCAACAGTGTAGACGTGCTGCGTATCACCAATGGCGGGCATGGAACCCAGCGCAGGATTGAATCCAGGAGGCGCACATCCTCTGACTCTCGGTCTTGCCGTACAACGATAAACCCACCACGACCAATTTTAAGCGCCAAGCTCCATCGGCCTCCCTCGTCTTGACTCCAACACACGACCCCGTCCACACCTGCATCCCGCAAGCATCAGAAAATTCTCGGCTTCTGCCCGCCGGAGCAAATCTATTCACCTTTCACTCTCTCTAACCCCCTAGCCGAATCCCACCATCCTCATTCTCATACCTCCGTTTCCCAACAGAGCCACGCCCACCGCTCCAGGATCACTTCCAAGGATTCGGCTGACCCGCTCTGTTGTTGAGGCCACGCTGGACTTGGGCATGAGTTCGGCGGTGAGTAATGTGTTTGTGCTGAGATGGCCGTGGACGATCGATTGGATACTCTGGGTAGGATGGGCTGGTTGATGCGCCTCCTGGGGCTCACGTGAGGCTGAAGCAACGCAGCGCTTCTTGTGATGCGCTATGTATGAACCGCCTTCGACATACTCGGGCAACGAGATAAGACAATGTATTTATGATGGAGAGAAGATGGCTGTGTAGTCGTAGCTTCCTCGAGCCATGGCCTGTGATATGGCACCGGTCAAGCAAGACCTTGTCAAGCAATCTTGGAGTATTGATGCAGACCACTACATCCGTCATGGCCGGCTTCTTATGATCTTAGACTGGATCTTGGCTCTTCGTAAACGGAAATTATCCGTATGACACCTGCCACGTGCGCCTTTTCGGTCGACATCAGGATGGAAAGGCGGATGTGATATTATCATGCCGGTGGGAATACGTAGCAAAACCCGGGCCTACACTAGGATGCGGATATTCATTGTGCTACAGCACACACGACTCTATACAGCTTATGGCCTCTCTTCGGTCGTCGGACATCGTCTACTCGACCACCTCTAAGACCTCTCCAGTCCAGTCCTTGTCGTCCTGGTCGGCCTCACCTCCACCACCATCACCTGGTTCGCTGCCCGGCATGTAGATGAGCATTGTCCCGGGTCCACTAGTGCCACAATGCTTTCTCATAGTATCAAAGGTATTGTCGTCGATATCTAGACCGCGCAAGCCGGCAGATCGAAGGTGGACTTTCGTTTCAGCGACCCCTCCAGCATTGCCGCCTTCAACATCCGCCTCTTCCTCCTCCTCGTGGACGTCCCCTTCTTCTTGATGATCTACCCTCCCCTCCTCTCCGTCAACGATCTTGGACTTCGCCGCCCCTAGCTCAACCTCCAACTCCCGATCTTGAACCGCACAAAAAGCCTTGAGCGCCAACCGCATGGTCGACTCGAGCATCCAGATCTCGACTTGGGTTTCACGCTCGAGGCACTCTTTGAGTAGAGAGATGCTGCCGTTAATTAGGTGGGTGTTGTCCAAGACGCGGTTGGCGATTTCGACTTTGTCACCGATGCACGCCTCCATCGTTTCTACGAAGTTTTTAGCGCGAGCTGCGAGGGTGCACCCGTCGTTCGTGGCTTCTACGGGCTTGGTGTTGTTGGAAATGACTGGTGGAGTATGAGGATTGGGCGTGAGCGGGACTTGCTGATGGTTAAGCGTGTCGATACTGTCTGGTAAGTTCGAGTTATTGGACTTGTTGGACTTCTTCTTCTTATTCGACTTCTTCGGCTTGACCATGTTCGAGTCGTTGATACTGGTGAGTAGCTTTGACATTGTGATTGAAGATGATCAGTGCAGCAGAAGTATGATCCTTTCAATCTTTCAAAGTGAGAACAACATCGAGAAAGCTGTGCCGATTGCTGTCTATAGATTGGAAAGTAATGCCTTACTGGTTGGGTGAACATTCACGTCGTGATGCTGGCGTAATTCTGGTGCACGAGCCATCTCGTTACGGTAACCCAAGTCACACTGGAGGGTGCTGCAAAGTGAATGATGTCTCGAATGAGATCTGCTAGTAAGTATAGTTCGTCTGGCGATATAATCTTGTGCTTGTACTCGGCGACGGGACACTGCTAGGCCACTCTACGTAAGCCGAAGGCCACAGTTTCTGATTAGACAAGCCCCGATCGCCTCCTCAGGGGCAGCAGTCTTGCAACACTACTGATCTTTCCTCTCCCCCTTACTTGCCCTAAGCCTCCTGATCCTCCGGACGCAATCCTTGTACCGCAAGCAAAGCCAGACAAGCGACCTCAATCGAGCGATCCCGATCAAATGCGTCCACTTTCTCGCCCTTCTCCAAAACCTCTACCAACAAATCTGTATGACTGGAAAATAGTTAAGGATGGTATAATCGTCAACAATAAATAATCTTACACACAAACATAAATTGTAGTGACCCTGAATGAATTGCTGACTACTAGAAGATGTGTCTCTTGCATAGTCGCCGTGCCTACAGCGATCGAAGGTAGGTTCTTCTTCACCACACGTTCGGCCATATCAGCGTTCTCCTCCGTCGTCTTTGCGATCTTCTTCTCTAGCTCCCGGTGCTTCTTCTTGACTTTGTCCTTGTAAGTCTCTGTATTGATTGCCGGGGTCGCATCGGCGTCGTCGTTAGGGCTTGCAGTATTCGCAGTCGGGCTGAGCATTTCGTCCACACGACGGCTTCGCGCTCCTCGAGCTTCTTCTCAGCCCCAGCGATCTCGATCCAGTTAGTGGTGATTGTGTCTTGGTCGATCAGCATGCTGACTTTTCCGTCGGCGAGCTCCTTTTCTCTGGCGACAGCGCTCTCCTCAAGTTTAGCGAGCTTGCTAAGGCGCTCCTTGTGATCAAGTTGGAGCGCGATCAGCGAAGTTGTGAGCCCGTTCAGCTCGGTAGCCTCGAGGTGGAGGTGCTTGGCGATAATGTTGACGGACTCGGGGTTTTGAGACATGTGTGCGGTGTGGGCGTGGTGAAGATGTAGTGTAGTAGGCTCTAGTCGCTTTAGATTGGTGGCTACCGTCGACGAGAGTGTATGTAGGTTGCGAAAATGTATGCTGATGAAAGTAAAGAGGTAGCAAGCGTCGTAGGAGATGAAGCCAAAGAGCCTAGTATCGCACGGGCCTGCACCTCGACGTTCCGATCGTGAAGCACGGATTTGCTGATGGGCATCCAGCTTGAAGAAAACGAGAAGACGTTCAACTGAGTATATACTAATATCCTTGCAGCGTCATATAAGGTGTAGACGTTCTCGAATGACAGATATGTAGAATAGCCGTGCTCGAGAGGCAAATATTGCGGTAGGTACTGCCTCTGTGGTCTCAAGGCCCTTTCATTATTGAAAGACAAGCACTTGACCAGCCGAGACAGCGTTTCAATGATAGGAGGTCGTCAACGCGATGGACCTCGTAGAGCTTATATCATTTTGCGAGCAACGCACGTTATCAGAGTGAGCATGAGCAAGATACATCAACAGGAGCTACAAAGGGGACAGCAACATGTCAACGTCACCTTGAGACACTCATATCCTGATGACATATTGCACATATACCTTTAGGTCATCGAATGGATGTCATATGCAGCGTCTCCCAGTACAGTGTCAGCGGGCAAATGGCATTCAAAGAGCATGGGCTGGTGAGCCGCAGCCATCGAAAGAGAGATGACGACCACGTATACGTGCTGAGTACAGCAATGGACGCCAACAGTCAGGCTGCTCCGTCATCTCTTCTTGCTCCTCCACCCATCCTTCGATGCGCTGTTCCCTCGAGATGGCTTCCAGATCCTCCAGGCTGATTATGTCGAGAGTGAAGGAATCTAATACATCTGAGCTTATCGTGGACGAGGAGGTATCTTGATGATGTCTTTTCGCCGGCGGGGTCATCATCATACTTGTAGTGTGTTCTGGCTCCATCAGAGATATGCGATGTACGATCTACTTGGACCAAACTGCCTTAATGCCTACTCAAGAGGAGTTTGTAAGCTGGATCTAGAAGCGACATCGTGTCTGGAACTTTCTGCGCTATCCGCTGTGAGTCAGACGTGTGCTCAGACAAGTCATAGTAACACGAATCAGGCCGTTTATTGATCCGCTTCTGGAGTGAATATCACCAGCACCCACGACGCCAACAACAGCCAGTACTCGCATGTCCCAGTCCGTGCTGTATCCATCCTCCTGTATCCCCAGTGTACCTGTGTTTCTCACACCCACATGCTATCATCTTCATCTTCGGACTCCTCAATCGCAGACTGGTGATCCTTAGGCACCTCCCAATCTTCCTTCTCACCAAGTTGCTCCAACTTGCGCCACCCAAGCTCCTTGAGTGCCATCCATAGTTCTGAAGCTGCCGCCATTGCTCTTCCATGTCTCTTTGCCAGTCTTCTCGCCACTTCCTGCGCTTAGGCCTTATCGCATACGCACGTACCATCGATGTCGATGGTGTAGGAATTGCCGCTCAGAGATAAAGTCGTGCGGATGGTGCAGCCATTGCCGCAACGGACCATAAGGTCGTCGAACAAGATCAAGTTGGTAATGTCCTTCAAGCGACTCTTCCTCAATAGCCTAGCAAGTGCGCCGAAGCTAGGTCTATCACCGTTGTCGCTGTATCGAACCACGAATTTATTCTGCGCGCGCCAGATCCCCAGAGCCTCGTCACGTAGCAGCTGGCAGATTTGGGCGATGAGAGGTGGGCGTGTTGCCGCTGACAACGTTCGCAAGATGGGGAAGAGGTGTCTGTAGATTTTCTGGCGGATATCGGGCGTGAGTTTGGTGATGAAGAAGCATTTGGCATCGAGAACGTTCGCCACACAGGCAGGAGGAGCTGGGCTAGATGAAGCCATTGTCGAACAACGAGCGGAGATCGAAGGTATACCAGATAGATTGCGGTGGATTCTGTGATGGTTATGCAAATACCTGATCTCGCTCTTTCCACGCGTCGGTGAAGTAACCAAAGAGCATTGACATGTGTTTCGAGTAAGGAAGATCGCTCTCACAGCTAGGCAAGCACCACAAAAACGACGTGAATCAACAATATCCTTCTTCTTCTCCGTAACCTCGCAGAAGCAAGATCAACGATGAAAAAGTGTTGGGTGTCAAAGCCAGAGGTAGTGCAATACTGGCGACACCATGAGGGCAACCCTCGGTTTCCAAAAATTGCGCAGCCCGACACGGCCCCGATCAATCCATCAGCATGGTCTCGGTCAATCCAGGTACAAGTCCATCGCAGTGCAATGATGGACAGGGCGCGCTCCATGCCCTCTCGATGGTTGCATACGGGCTTCAAACCCCACTGACTGCAAGCACGGTTGTATGGAGAGGAGGGAGGGAAAGAGGAAGGTCGGAGCAAGCTAAAAAAGCTATATACATGCGGGACTTGTCTGTGCAATGTGGCGAGAGCTCTGCATGCCCGTGGAGCTATGGTAAAAAGGAGAGCGGTCAACGAGGAGGGCAGGTACGAGTAGTGGCACGCAGCGTGCATGAAGCTAGTGGGAGGATGCGAAAGGTTCCAAAGAGCTGGATATATTGGTGGGCGACCAGAATAGCTCTGGTGACGTGGATTCTGCTACTAATGGTTGCCATGGTGGAGCAGACTAACGGCTGTCCTCCACAATCCCCAGCTGCTGGGTCTCTGGACGAGAGTAGCATCGATGTAGTGCTGAGGGAGTCGGCTGTTGATGCTTTCACGACGATTCCCACGGTTTCAATTGGCAAAGAATTGCCCTTTATGCTTCTCGATCATCAATACTTGCCTGCTTGCGTCAATAGTTCTCATGCCAGGCATCAGCAGGGGATTTGACGTTGGCGGCATTGTATGTGACAGAGATCCTGCCTTCGAAGACCGTGTGTATCTGTCACGATGTGAGAAATGCTGGGGAGATATGCATCTGTCACAGAAAACTGGTCTGATAGAAGTAAGCATCGATGGAAGAGACAAGGAGGACTCTGTATGGGCCCCAGAGACATTAAGATCGCCTCAAATATGTCCGCATGGCCCTATCACTGCTCACGGTGAACCCAATGGACTCGTGGGTCGATGGCGCTAACGGGAGCTCACGGGTGGACCAGTTCCACGGATTCTCCAGCTGCTCACATTGGGCTAGCGTAACGGTGAAGTATTACGCGACGACTTTGTGGAGCGACTGGGAAAGAAACTAACGGATGGCCGCATACGTGCCTTCCCTCTTGGGACGTTCGGCCCGCTCGTTGATCCTGCTGAATGCAATCGTGTCGACTGACCTTCCTCAACAGCCTTATGCACATGAAATGGGCTACGAGACCAGACAGAACTTGTCAATTACTGGTTCTGCCTCTGGTCTACAGATTCGTGTGCAAGCAGTCACAAGCAAGATCGAGGGCGGCAGTCATCGCCCTAGAGGCTTACTATTACGACCGCCATGTGGTCTGACAATTGATAACAGAATAGTCATATTCGCACCAGTCGCGTACATGATGTTTATATACAATATGTATTCGGCCAAGGTATCCTGCATGCCGCCTTCCACCAAGGCTCGAAAATTTGCCATACCTACCAATCTGCATCACCGCACTTGCTTGATGCTCGGCTTCAAACTGACCTGTCAGTCTCGAGAGCCCTCATCGGCAAGATCAGGTTCGCCTGGTGGTACGTCAATCTCTTTTACTGTTGAGCTTGTTGCCGACATCCTCCTCCTTACGATCGATGCTCATGCTGGTTGCCTCCAGTCCAGCAAAGCGTGCAGCTCTGACAATATCTTCACAGCTCATGCCTGCTGCTGCAGCTCTTCGTCTATCGTCATGGAAAGCATGCGCTTGATCGCCGGCTTAATCCAGAGCACGTGTGGTTCATCTGAGTGGAGGTACTGTAGCTACTGTTGCCTCGAGAGAATAGTGCAGTGGTTCACGGCTCGGCAAAGTGCGCATGTTCCAGACATGCGTGATGCTCGACGGCACATGAGTCCTGGCGCCGGGCTATCAGAAGCTGCCAGAACTCTTGGGTCGTGTTTGAGCATTCCCACTGTCGCCATGACCTGATGCCGAGATAAGTCGCAGGCCTCGTTGTGGAGTGCCCTCATGAGTTCGAGAGTTTCCCAAGTTTCTTCGTCTCTGGTACTAACAGTACGAAGCACAATTGTATTCGATCTCGCTGACTCCTCCGCGAGCTGAGAGATACTGCAGAGATATGACAGGTGCGAGTCAGATGCGGCGCTTCTGCTTTCCTGCGCATGAGGACTCCACTCCAGCCGAGATCCTGATGTGGGGGGAATGCTGTACTGTGAATGCTTCTTGTGCTCCGGAGTTGTACATCCTTTCTCCAGCTCTTGTTCGAAACCACGTCCACCCGGACTGATCTTGCCGTAACAACGTGGACGGTGTATGCACTCATAGTGTCTAGTTCTTTTGCACAGCCTCCGGTAACGACTCACCCAGAGCTCTAAGTCTTGGTCTCTAGCTCTTGGTCATGAAGTGTTGCGACCACCTCCCATGCATAGTGACTTCTCGCTGTGGGTACCAAGACGGGCTCGAGCAAAGGCGATGTGGCTGCAAGCAGAAGTGCGGTGGTCTTGGCGAATGTGCAAGTAGTCGTTGCTGTGTGTGCCAAGAATCGAGTGTACAGGCGTGCGGCTAGACGTAGAAGAGCCGAGAGAGTCTGCTGGAGATCAGGAGGATCCCCTCGAAGGTCCAGCGCTTTGTGATATGCGGACCTTTCCCACCGTCCACTGAGGTCCGCAAGGAGTAGTAGCCCGTCCTTGAGCATAGAGCGATCCCTTGAGCGAGAGTTGTCTAATTGCCATTCGGTATCTGCCAACCATTTCATATCTGCCCACCATTCCGTCAGAGTCACACTATAAGCGGCCAGCATCTCGCTCGATGCTGGGTGGACCCATATGTTCAGCTCGAGGCAGATGTAAGTCCTGACCGCCTGCAGATCCAGTCGAAGATACAGTACCGATGAGGCATCTTCTTGGCCCGTGAACGATACACGACTGTTGAACAGGGGCCGAACATGACCTCCAGCCTCTTCGTTCACGCCCATCTTTTGTATCCGCACCATCTCTTACTTTGCTGAAGGATCGCGACGGCGGCTTCGGTTTCTGACTCGAGGTCGCCGAAGACCAAGGACGTGTGTTTTGGTGGTAGGCGCTCCGTATACAGCTTGAGGTAAACAGTGCTCGGTCGCCGCGTTGGTATCGAGGTGGCGATGAATGTGCCACCGTACTGATAAAGTTGACCTGGAAGGATCATGAGCGAAGCATTCGTGCCTCGCGGGACAAGCCACGGCTTTCTGCCCACTCTGTGCACCAGCCGTCTGAAGCAAGATTTTTTCTTGGCGAGTCACGCCCAAAAGCCGGCGCATCCTGGACAATGCCTGGACCGGTAGCTCAAGCACCCAGGATTGTGGAGCCAGCGAACGCGCTCTATGATTATTTCATCCTGCTGAGGTGTCTGATCCGCCGAGGTAGTGACTAGTTGGAACATGCCGTGCTTGCCTTCAATCTCAGCAGTAGAACAAGCCACGTAGCCGGAGATGTAGCATGGTGTATGTGGTCGGGCAGTGGGCGGCATACTGGTGGGCATATGACACGCAATCGGTCAACGCTGTCCGTCGATCGCAAGCTACGAGACTTGCCTTCTCTGGTTGACAAAATGATTGCCATACAGTGTCGATCTCGGGCAGTATCTTGAGCTTCTCGTAGTGGAACGATCATAATCGAAGCAAGAGGTGTTCGAGGCGTTCTATCCGCACTTCAACGACGTTCGAGGCCTTGGCGTTTAATTCTTGGCAAGCACAATTCACAGATCCGATGATTTCCATGGTCGTCTCACCCGTCAGTGGTTCTCCCACAGACCGCATATGATGATCCAATGCTCTTCTACCTGACGTTATGAGCTTTGCCAGCGGCATCCTCGGTGAATATGAGTCTGATTTTCCTCGTGTTGTTGGCCCTGTCAAGGCATGGAAATGTCGCTGAAGGATCTGGAATTGTCTTCGCGGTCAGGTCGCGTTTCTTTGGTGTATTCATCGTGCCGTAAGGTGTGTTTACGAATTGGCGATATGTTCGAAGAGTCGATCGCTCGTCGACATGTAAAGGCTGTTTCTCACAAAAGGAGATAGGATGCGGCTGATATGTCGATAGATCATTGACATAGCGATGACAATCTGTAGTCTCGTTGGCAATATAGATACAATGCGTTGTCAGGGAAGTAGATAGCGATTCTATCTCAGACAAAGCAAAAAAGACAAAAAGAAGATTTGCTCAGTTTCAGCTTCATAGCCCGAAGGCTACTACTGACACCGCAGACCACGAGAAGGTACTGACCATTGTGCGGCGAACTGGGAGATGTCAGCCGTTTTTGGGCGGGAAATTCACACACATAGTTACCTTTGATCCAGATCCAGTCCAGAAGTCCAGAAAGTCGAATGCCGTGCCGCCACCGCCACATGTCACGAGACTAGAGAGATAGGAAAGAAATTTATACATACCCAATGCTCGAAAGCACATTCCTCCCCCGCCCCACACACATGCCCTCCCCACCCCCAAAGGGGAAGAGGTCTCGCAGGAATCGAACCTGCATCTTCACTAGGAAAGCTAGACTTCCAGGAATAGTGACATCATGAGCCAATCTGACCACAGACCCTGAGGTTTGGAGCGCTTTAGCGCTGATTGTTGTGATTTCGACCTTAGTAATCTGCTATATACCTAACAGATGGAGCCGGCTTTCCGCCGAGCGGCGAGAAGGTACAGGGCGTTATATACGATGCCCTGGTTCGATATGGCGACGATAGTGACCACTCGAGGTCCCGTTCTATCACTGTACAGCAGCACAAGTCTACATTTGTCTCTTAAATCACCGTGACTGCTTGCAAAATAAATGCATTCGATTCGTTTTTCTGTTCGAGCGTCATGTTCAAACGTTTCCAGCAAAGTTCAGCGAAGCTGAGATCTCGACTAGAACGCCCACAGAGCCAGCCGAACACTCCGACAACTCGCATTACCATTGATCGATTAAATCTACCTGATGAGGTGCAAGTGCTAGCGAGAAAACGATCACACCAGCTCGGTAAAGTCTAGCGCGAAACCGCAAACCACTATCACCTTCGAATCCTACGCAATCTAGACGCCAGTAACGAGTGAATCAGGCCAAGACGACGATATATCGTCATAACGACCACTCACAGGAACAACAGGTGTAAACATTAGCATCATTACTCTACTTCTCCACCCACGCGACCATTCAGAGTCCGCCAGGTCAGCAGCTCCTACATCCGTATCCAAAAACGAGAGCCGAACATAGGCAAGATCATGGCAGGTGGATGTGACCAAAGCCTCCGATTTTGCCTAGAGGAAACGATAGAGGAAGGACGACGGCGGCCATGGGCAAGGAATGGAGATGAGGAGGGCCAACCGCCGCAGCGTGTTGGATAGGTACATTTGCGAGATCAATATACAAGCAAGATGGAAGAAGAGAGGTCGACCGCAAGATCATGCCATCACCTCACAGAGGACTGGGACAAATGTGGATCTTGGCACCACTCAGCGAGCTCAATGCTGTGATCCGAAAGGCTTTCGGGAGCAGCCATGTTCTCGCCTTCCGCAGGCCTTCTATGTAATCCTTGAACAGCAATTCTATGCATAGCCGATTCAAGCCTCAGCTGCCTTTTTCACTGGAAAGTCAGACGCAAGCCTCCTCGATATGAGTGAAGTGAAGTTGCTTGCTCGTCGTGTTGCTGTTCGACCACCCGGAAAGACAATGCTTGGGAGAGGACGATCGAATGCTCCAGAGTATCAAGGGGAGCTGAAAGGTCAGTATCGCGGAGGTCTCGCAGGTCAAGGAGGCACAAGTGTCAGCCAATATCTTGGGCATAATGGTCTCCACTTCTTGTCCATGCGGTAAGAGGACGTATGCCAACTTTCGAGGCATGTAGTCTCACACCCCGGTGAAAACGCTGATCCATTGCCTGACGCAAGAAAGATTGCAGAAGGTTGTTTTCTACAGTTCGAGCGCATAAATAGCTCAGCGTACTGCTGAATTCATATCGGTACACAATGTCAACTAGAATTGCCAGCATCCCTCAGTATACTTCCGTACATTCCAGGTAAACCTGCTCGGGTATTCCGCTCTTGCAATTTGTACCAGTATGACTTGGTCGTACTGCTCGGCTTTCCAACGCTCTTCCGCAGAACAGTGTCTCAGTCTCAACAGCTAGTCTTCATCGATGAGCCTAGGTCGCGGCGATTGTCAGCGAAACGTTATCCACCTTTGCTCTTAGATCCCAAGCAGAATGTTCTCTCCATCTCTGATCTTTACGCGTGATGTGGTACCTTCAGCATCTCGTACAAAGTCTTTCTTCCACAGCACAATATCATTCGTTCGCAGCCGTGGTCGCAGCGGAAGAACCGGAGTATCACTTCGTGGCTACTAAGGCGGCTGTCGCAGTACTGACAAGCTGTTTGTCGGTATCATTTGGTGGCTACATCTCCAACTCCAACTACAAGAGGCGAATTATTCCAGTCCTTCAGGCCTCTGGCATCTTGTGGCTGGCCCCGCATGGGAAGACTGTTGCTCGTCTGGGTTAGGGGCATGGCTTTTCATCGGCGGGCACGCCTCTTGGCATGGCTTGCCACACATTCCCTGTATACGACGCTATGGTAGAGAGATTCAGCGAGGCTTCGCCACGAGATCAATGTCATAGCTTGCTGTAAAGCCCGTTGTTATGGCTATTCGCCTGCTCACTCTCGCCATCTGCACTACTGCCATGGAAATTCCACTCGTTGCTTCACATCTTTGCGAAGAAGATGGCGAGGGAGGTGCATCAAACGTGTAGCGCAAGCATCTTATGCTTGCCCGTGGCGAACTGTCGATCCTGTATGCATTGTAGATGTGTTTGCTGTGCCTACATACATATCGTTCCAGTAGTGGGTCTTGTGCAAACCCCTCTCAGCCAGCTCGGCAGCACCATCTCAGGCCCAAGGCACCTGTACCTCGCCGACAGCCATGACAGGCGGACGAGGGACGTCAAAATAGCCTCGCTAGCTCGAAACTTACTCATCGAAGCAGTGCTCAGCGCCAAGCCTTCCCTCAGGTCCGCTTGCCAGCGAATGACTTCCTCCCCTCCACCGACACAACACCTTCCCTACCTTTCCAATACCCTCATAACTCCCCCAATTGCAGCAGATGTTCCTTCTGATACTCCGCCATAAGCGTGATGAGGTCCTGCCAAGCCGGTGAGCGCGCGATAGAAGCCCTGCGCTCTCGCTGCGGAAGCCGATGAAGCTGTTTTCCTTTCCTTCGCAAGTACCACCTTCACAT
Source organism: Recurvomyces mirabilis (assembly GCF_035927965.1). Taxonomy (NCBI): domain Eukaryota; kingdom Fungi; phylum Ascomycota; class Dothideomycetes; order Mycosphaerellales; family Teratosphaeriaceae; genus Recurvomyces; species Recurvomyces mirabilis. The sequence goes on along the minus strand of NW_027041973.1, from coordinate 119,468 downwards.
TCCGCCGGCGGCGATGCCAGCACGCTGACAAGCTGCTGATGACACTCCCTAAGCTTCTTGGCTATGACTTGAGGTACTGACACAGCAGTGGCGAGCTCAAGAGCCCACTGTCTCACTTCCGCAGCCACTTCCGACCGTGTCTCCTTACCAATGTTGGTCAACACCACTCCCACATACCGCTGTACAGCGATGCCAGCACGCTCTTGAGCAGTTGAGGACACTCCTCGAGCTCCTTGGCTACGGCTTGGGACACTGACAAGGCGGTGGCGAGCTCAAGAGCCCATTGTCTCCCCTCAGTAGGCACTTCCGAGCACACTTCCAAGCCCACACGCCCAAGCGGCGGCGACGGCGAGGTCGGGAAGGCAACATAAGGCACGTGACAATATCATGCAGGCCCGGACAGGCAGTCGCAATGTGCTCGCCGTCGTGGGAATGTGCTAATGGGGGTTGTGCCCACAGGTTGATCCACCCACCTCCGCACCCAAACACTGATCTCAAGCGACGACGAGGTCTCCTTGAGCTGCACAAACACCCTCTACCACACTCAGCCGTCGACACAATGCTTTGGCCCGTCTCACAGCTCACTCGCCGAGCTCATCGCCCTCAAAATAGCCAATCGCCGCGGGAGAGCAGGAAAGAGCAAAAGGCGAAAATACCATACAGCGCCCGGCAGCGATGCAGAAGTCGCCCAGAAGAAATGGTGCACCTCGTGGCATGTGGCTGTCACCTCCAACTCACTCGACCATCACTTCCTCGTGCCTTTCGGCCCTGATTGCAATAGTTCGGGCTGCGTGCCAAGACTCCCTTCCACGCCTCATCACGGCGAGGAGATGACGTGCGGAGATGACGAGAGGGCCCTCACTGGCTAAGGCATCTTCTCTAAATCTGCCATCACCGCCACCGCCACCCGCAGCGACTTCTGAGCGAGCGTGGCTCATAATGGCTGCGGCAGGCATTTTCGCCACGCGCACGTGACTTGGCTGGCAAAAGTGGGCTGCACACCACAACTTCATGCGCTCTTGGTCAAAAGCGTGCAAGTCGACCATATCGCCACCAAAGGGCCATCTCTGGCATGACTTTCTGCTGATTCGGCATGGTCGCTGCCTCCACAAGACCCGAGCACATCGCCACCGCCACTTCGGCCGCCGGAACATCCAGCACGGCCACCATGCAGCCACATTACGGCCATGCACAACACAACACCTGCCTCGCGTGCCATACAGCTACTTCCAGACTCCAGATCGGTAGTGCCTCCTTGTCCGGATAAGAGAACTTCCAACTTCTTACTTCGGCCAAGCGGGGTTCCTGCTGCCAAGGAATTCCTGACTTTCTGACTTCTCCTCTCCTCAACGCTTTCCTGATCAGCCTTCTCTACTGCCTGGCATACACACCACTGCTTGCTGGATTCGTCGTCTTTGACATACTGCTTCTGGTCTGCAACGGGGTTGGAGCTGAAGTCAAGAATTGCTGGGTTGGGTGGCACATTCCTCGCATGATTGTGCCTTGCTTCGGGTGGCAGACGGACTTCACACCTCTACCAATCTTTGCTGGTGCAGAGCCTCGTTGACAAATCACTTCTCCATAGCTGTCGACCTCGCCATCATGCTGCAACAAAATCCTGCGGACCTTGCCACTGCCAGGTTTCTCGACCACGCACGATTGAGTACGCTTCGAGCTGGGAGTAAGAGCAAGACATGGCACCAGGATCTCGCCATCTCTCCCGCCACACCTCACCCTAACGGCTGTGCCTTCCACATCGGTTGAAAGCCGTCGAGGTCATTCTGGCCTGCAAAGCTCGATACTCCCTCCGCAAGGAGCGGTGAGCCGATTGGCCCGCTCGCTACTTTCGCAAGACAGTATCTTCGCGTCTCCAGGACATCTGATTGCTTGCGCCGGCCTCCCCTGCACCATCTCCATGATCTCCCAGACCGCCTTTCGCCAGATCCGGAGAGGACATCATGTCCGCATCGTATACCGCTGCAGAGAGGCTATCTCCAGCAAGCGAGGATAAGGGTAGTGAGCGCGAGTGCCTGCCTATGCATAAGCGACCTTGCAATTCCCTTCCTCTGCCGTGGCGAGCTCTCGCAGCCCACGACGTCATCTGGCTCCACACCGCAGCAGTTGAGGCATGCCCTGATTGCTGGGATGATGGCAGCGGGCTGATGAAGTAGACCATGCACGACTGACTCGCAGGGCCAGCCTTTGCCGTGGCGAGCTCATGAAGCCCACGATGCACTACTGCCCAGACCGCTGCATTGACGCATATATCTGCGTGCGAGGATCTTGGCCGTGAGCTGAAGAGCCTGCCAAAGCATGACTGAAGGACTTCCGAACCCAGCCTTGCCGTGGCGAGCTCATGAAGCCCATGATGCAATCCTGCTCCATGCCGCTCCAGAGAGCTTGATTCTTGCGTGCGAGGATGATGGCAATGAGCTGAAAAGCGTGCTTCTCCCATGGCTGACTTTCCAGTGCCCATCCTCTACCGTAGAGAGCTGCTGAAGCCTGCGAAGTACTCCAATTCCATACCGCTATATCGACCTCATGGTCTGCATGCGAGGATGTCAACAGTGAGATTGTGAGCCTGCTTCTTCGACGGGTGATGGTGTCGATTTATATCCAAGTTATGGCGAGGTGCTGGAGCCCGCAAAGTATGTTTTGTAGACGGCCTTCGAAGTCACTGACTATGGCGGTAGGTGTATGGTGGCCAGGCGTTCTGGACCTTGCTTGCAGTCTGCCACTCTCGCCATACTTCCAGGGCCGATTGCTCGAAAGTTCACACCAGCTCACTTTATGACGGCATCCTGCTTGTCCCTCAAGCTGCTGTCCTCGCTCTGCACACCAAACCGAAGACTTCCTCGTCGATGCTCGACCATTTGCGAAAGATAGACCGAAGACTTCAGCTTGCTCTTGGATCTCCTCCACACCGGCTCTATGCAAGCTCTCAAGACGATCTGCCTGCGCTGAAGAGCTTCGCCGGCTTCCGCACCCTCCGCATCAGGTCCAGCACTTTCCGCGAGCACGATGTCCAGCATCCAGTCTGCATTTCCGCCGCGAGCTCGCATAGCCGGCGCGATCTTGAGCTTGAGCTTGGCCTTTGCCTGCTCCGCTGTGTGCTCCTTAGCCGGCGTTGAGTATTTCAGCTGACTCGACGACTGACTTGCGGACCATGACTTCTCCGCCGTGCGCTTCATGGCCGGCGTCGAGCTTCTGAGTCAACAACATATTCAAGCGTGTACCTGAACACCGCCGCTGTGCGCCTTGTGGCCAGTGTCCAGCAGAAACGTCATGACTTCCACTACTCGCAGCCTGGCATCAGCTGCCTGACTTCCTTCATCATGATCTCTCCTGTGTGCGCTTTGCCAGCATTGAGGATGTTCCGTCCCGTTCATGACTGTGAGGCTGATATGCTGATCTCGGTAGGTCTTCCGCCATGGCGACCGCAAGTATTCTGTGATGTGAGAAAGGCCTTTTCCTCTTTCCCATCCCTCATCACCTCACGAAGGTTGCCGCCGCGAGCGAATGGCCGGCGTAGAAATCGTACCATGAGAGCCTTCTACCCTCAATCGCGCTTTCTTCCAGTGCTCAAGCATGACTCGCAGCTCCTCATCTCCGCTGCGAGCAGTATTCTGGCGTCGAGCACACAGCGCTTCACTCCACCGTGACTGACTTGCTGCACTCGGCGATTACGCTCCGCGCGACCTATCCAATCAGCTTTCGCTTCTCGCGTATCACATACTCCGCTGTGAGCAGTATGCCGGCGTCGAGTGCCCGATAGCATTTGGCTTGGCCGTGGCTGAGTCGCACAAATCACGCTCTGGCTCCGTACGAGCTGGCCGACTATCGACATGCTCTCGGCTTCTTTCGACTCTGCTGTGAGCAGCACGTCGGCATCGAGTGCTTCAACAGTGCTTGAAACTGACATTTGCTGACTCCACAACTTCATGTCATGGCTCTGCAAGACCTTTTCGCGATGTTCCTTTTCCTCGCTGTCCTCCTAATTCGCCGTGGACAGCAAGCCTGCGTTGAAGTTTATAACGAAGTTCGATCTGACTGAGCTTACTGTCCAGCACATGCCTTCCAGCGAAGGTAGAATGAGTCGCCTCTCCTATCGCCGCACTATTCTACCTTGTTCAGTACTGCGGCATCAAGCCTTCTTCGAAGCCTGATCTCAACGTTCGATGTCTTTTCTGAGACATAGCCTGGCAACCCAGAACAGATTCTACGTAAGGGCACTGCGGACGCGCATGCCCTTCTACTCCCGCCGCGAGCAGGATTCTGCCGGCGTTGATCCTTTCCATGCAGAGTCTCTGCTCTGACCTCCGAGCGCACATGAAGCTTCTCGACAAGGCTGCAGAGCAAAGATTGCCAGTCTTCAGCCTTCAGGACGGCTTCACAGGAATTATCATATGATCAGCTGGCGCCGGCGCAGATCTTCCCGATCATGGTCTTCTTGTGCATGTCCGCCGAGGGTATTATGCCGGTGTTGAGGTCCCCGCTCGAGCTGTGCAGGCGGACGAGAGCATACAAATCTCTCCGCGACTTGACTGTTGAAGATTGTGCTGGTGGAAGACGCTCAGCTCTCTGTTTAGACAGATATTGCACCGTACCAGCCTTGTCTCCGCTGAGAGTATCACGCCGGTGATGAGACTTTCAACCAGGCTGAGCAGGCTGAGGTGACAACTCAGGCTCACGACCTTCCACATTATCCCCAGCACTGTACTTCTAGCGTCTCATGCCTCCGCTGTGAGCAACGGCCGGCGTCGAGTACGCAGCCAGCATTTCCTGCTTCGCTCATCCATCATCTTGCCTATCATGACTTCCGCAACCCCGTGCATACACCGTGTGCCCAGAGCCGGCCGCGAATGTGCTCTTGTGGGATGCGACCGAGCTCTTCTGACTACCATAGGCACACCACCAGTCCGTGTCAATCCTCTGGACGACCCTGATTAACGCTTTCCTCGAGTTGCTGCCCTGTGCCTTGTGCCGGCAGTGAATTTGAGGTCCAGCTATCCCATCTTCCATAGCCGTCCACTTTGGGGCTGCTTGAGACCGCGGCGAGCAGGGCTCCTTAGTCCAGCTCTGTGGCAGCTGGCTGGTAGTCCCAGACCTTGTTGTGCTCTACACACGCAAGTATCGGGCCTGGCGCACATTTCTGCAGACGTTATCACCGTTGCACAATCTGCCGCTGCGAACAGTCTGCTAGGGAGGCTCTCCTGAGCATATGGTGTGCTTTCGTGCTGAGAATATGCAGACCATATCGCCACAACTTACGGCCCTATCTAGCTCCGCCGAGAGCCTTTGGCCAGTGTTGCAGCTGCCTCAGGCTGTCCGCTCCGCTCTTGTCTTCCAGTCCATCGATCCCGGCATATCAAACCTCGTTGCAGCGGTGGAGAGCTCCCGAGCCCAACTCATGTTTTCCGTTCTTCGTTATGCCGGCTGTCACTTCTCTTCTCTTTCTTCTCATGATACCTGTGTGAGCCTTTACGGCCAGCGTCCATCTATGCAAAGGCGCGAAGTTTGAGCCTGCGGCACTGTGGTGACATGTCTTCCCAACCACATCTCCTTCGCTGACCAGCCACACTCCGGACACTAGCAGTGCTCTCGTATCCATATCTGTACTCCGCTGTGAGCTGTTCGAGCCGGCGTCGAGCATTGATATACTGGCGATGCTAATCTTGGTCACAGCGGTGACGAGCTACCCAGTCCACATCGACTTCCCAGCGCGCTTACCATCATAAGAGCCGGGCCTGTCATACTCCTGCCCAGCCTCTGCCGCGAGTCTGCTGGTCGGCGTGAAGACATGCAATGATGATCCCCGCGAGCATCGCTTCGTGCCTTCGCTGTGAGCATCCACGCCAGCGTCGAAGAGACGCTCGTTCAGCCGCTCGACCCTTCAGCTCATGACTGCTCTCCAGCGCTGACTGTAGCAGGCCAGGCCCCTGCTGGATCTGACCTCCAAATCTGATCGCCTCCTCAAGTACATTCCGCCGAGACCTAGCAAAGCTGGCGTCGAAGTCGATTGCTCCAGCGAGCCCACGGCCGCTCCATCCACTTCATTCGTACAGCAGAACTACCAGCTCAGTGCCCTGGCCACCAGACCATACTATCATTCTTCTTCCATGCTTCTTCCCTCTCAATATCTGCTGTGTGCCTGACGGCCAGCATAAAGCTCAGCATCCAGGTATGGCGCATCAGCTTTCGGGTCTCTGGCGTCCTGCGCCGCTCTCAGCAAGATTTCGAAGGGCGAATCTTCCTCTTGTATTAAGATAGAAAGGTACCGCGATCCTGCTTTGACTGGCTGTTGCTGAGGGTACCAGATTGACATGAAGCTGGCCGAGCAGCGGGTTTCATGAACGTGGCGATGCCAGAGCGTTAGTATCTCGATGGTCGCATATTGTCGGTGTCGAGGTGGGAGTCGTGTTCGTTTGTGCTTCTAGCTCCCTGCTGATCAGGTGTGGTCGTCCGAAAAGTCATTTTCAAGCTTCTATAAGATTTTATAATAAGTCGTGGTGGCGAGGGATGTGATACGGTGAGCCAGCATGAAGTACGGACGTAGTAGAAGGGTTTTATGGTATGATGCGCAATGCTGCTGATAAGTATGTCCTGTCGAGTCTTCCTGAAAGTACTGCGCTGACGCAAAACAGGCTTCACATTCCTTAATAACAAAGGTTCGTATGCTCATGGTCGGCTTCGTGTGGCAGAAGTGGAAGTGTAGTAGCTTGAACACTGTCCTGTGAAGATGTAATCTCCTCTTACTAGTCACCACTGCCCTTTCTTGAGTGTCGGAGGCGATGGTGTCGCTGCTCCTTGCGACGATCGAAACGCGGGAAGAGGAGTTGGTGGGAAGGGCGGAGGAGGGATCGGACTTGGTGGGCGCGGCGGCGCAGGGTCGATTAGGATTTTAGACATCGTTGTCGCGTATCGTGACTTATGAGCCGTGCTGGGTGGTTTGAATGAGGATGTTGTGCGCAATCGGGCTGTCAAGTACGTGTTGGAGGTAGAGCTCGCTATGTAGGTCGCTCGAGGGGGGAGAAAGACGAAGGTATGCAACATCTGGTATCCAACCTTTGCTCTTGCTGCCTTGCTGACGCTCTGCAGCATACTCATCTTCCTAGTTTCTTTACCAAACGAGCTCCGCACTGCTATCGCCGTCGCCATATGGATCTGGAGTAAGCTGCCTGCGATCGAAGTCCTTTTGACTACACTTCGTTCGACAACGCAAACCTCTACTGATCCGGGAAGACAAGGAAGCTGCTTGTATACCCTTGAAGATATATCACTACCCTCTTACTCACCTTTACTACAGGCCGAGGCGTGCTTGTTGACAAGATCTCGCAGTCACTGCAGCCGCGATCGCCTCTTATGCAGCTGCGAATATGCTACAGCGGCAGTTTTTCGAGGTATTGGGCCTCGGGATGGCGACTACAAAGGACAATGAAGATGCTTTGGCGGGTATCAGTATGATTTTCTTTGTTGACCTTGCTCTTATGTGTCCGCGTTGGACTCGAATCCGGCTTCGAGCGCTTTCATACCGGAATGCCAAGACTTTTACGGCAGGCATACATTCCTACAGCTACGGACAGGATGAAATTGGAAGAGCGATAGTCGCAGGATGAGGACAGTGATAGGTAGACGGCCTCGCACGCTACGTTCAGCAGAGTCACCATGCGTTCATTGAAACTTGTAAGGTAAGACTGAGGACGAGTGCGACCAGGCATCACAGCTGCAATGGAGACTAGAACATTAGTATCCGACGGGATGTGTCACTGCTAGATCTAGGACGTAGAGCCCAACCACTATCAACACAAGAAGCAGAGCAGATATCACGTTCTCCAGCCTACCATCCGGTTGGTACTCCGACAAGTAGGTCTTCTACTGCCGGAAAGGGTGACCCTTTCGTGGCATGAGCGTGACAAATGCCATCTAGCCGAGGGTCGACAGGCATCCCATCGGCGACACCTGGCAAGCAGCTATGGGCGAAAGACGACATCAGTGGACGCGTTGCAAGATTACCAAACAAAGACAGAATGATGGTGAACAGGATGATGAAATAGATGAAGGGATCTGAAGGATAAATACAACCACGGTACAGGTCGACATTTATCAGTGTCCTCGAAACTGCGTCCCTCAACCTCCGCATACGCAAGCACACCCTGGAACAAACCACCAAATGTCTCAGCCTGGCTTATACGCCCAACTCATTTGCAAGCTCGTAGCAAACGGTCGAAATATGTGTACTCATGGCGGATACGGGCGATTATTGCAAGCTATACCTGCCGAGGCAGATCCCAGATTGCTGTTTGGTCAATACACGGCGACTGCTTTCTCCCAGGCAGCCGCCGTGAAGCATTACTTGCTCGAAGTCCTAGTTGGGCATCCTTGGGAAGAGTGCTCTGGTGGCCGCTTTTATACGATTGGCAGAATTGGGACTGGAAGCGGCACTTCCGCAACAAAGACGCATACATCAGTAGTGGTTCCACCACCCGCCCTCTCGGGCTAGTCTTGCGACAGGACTGATGTATGCGCCTTGATGCAGGAGTGAGTGAGTCGTCAGGATGGCCTCACGCGCTCGTTGATGCTCGGAATGTCGACTGGGGGCGACGTGATCCTCTTGGAGCCGAAGTCGTCCAGCGAGGACGTGATCTCTTCATCCTGCTCGGTGCGGAGAGGCTTGCGATCGGCGAGAGCTATCAACCCAGTGTGCCAAACAGTGCTCGCTGGGCGCAGGCGAGAGGCACGGATCCTGAAACTCGGGGAAACCGTAACATTGAGGCGGCATCTCGTCCCTCATCTCACAACTCCTCATCCGTTCCCAGCCCCGAAAAGGCTGACGGCCTGCTCAGCGACATCGTGGCTCCGGCTGAGGCAGAAGAATGTCGATACCAGAACAAGCGCAGCGAGGTCAGACAGGGCGTCCCACACCGAGCACACAACACGAGTAACGGTTCCACCGTCCACCCTCGCGGTCCAGTCTGAAGACAGGACTGATGCTGCAGACGTCGTGTGGGGGTTCTCGACGTTCATGCGGCTGCCGAGACGAGAGCAGTCTCTCCTCACATCATGCCCACGTCTGGGCTGAAGTCGATGATGCACTCGGCGGCACGCTCCGTCAGCATATTAGCCTTCCACGTCTGACGCGCAATGATGGATTCGAATCCGGGCAGAGACAGCGCGACAAGCTCTTGCACAACGGCTGTGTGGACCGCTCATCTTTTGAGCGCCAGAATCACCTTTTGCAAATGCGCCACCGGTCGCATTGAGCCGATCCATGACCCCAACACCAACGCTGGTTCCACCAGCCGCCCTTGCGGGCTCCTTCGTCGCCAGATCGAGGAAGGCGAGGGTGATAAGGTCGATATGCCGAAACTTCCGTGCTGCTCTAAACAGCTACAGTTTGCATTTATTTTGGCGAGATCCATCAGATGTGGAGATCTGACTGGAGCAGAAGCGCGGACTGCAAAGCCTTGGTCGATGTTGGAGCCTTCCAGCATGATGGCAGAGTTGCGGGATGTCTCGGTCAGATTACAGATGTCTTGGGATGGGCAGCGATCCTCGGGTAGTCGGACGGTGAGAACATGGACAGCCTCGCGTCCGCCTTCCAACACCTGCATCGAGAAGGCGCACAGTAGTTGTAATCGTTGAGCTTTTGGTTAAATGCGTGATTGCTGATGGAACGAGAGCGTGCAGTTCTCCCATGCATGGTGCTCACCGGCGGGTGGCGGAAGCCAGCATAATCCGAAGGACCAGGTCTGCGCATGGTCTAGTGTTCGATCAGGTCTGAGCAACCCGCTTGTGAAGATGGCAGTGACGGAAGACCATGTGTGAAGGATCGTGCTGCCTCTCCTATGTCCACCTTGAGCACTCAAGCTTCCTAACCGAGCTTGTGGAAGTCGATCTTGTGAGTTGAATGCCACTCCTCTGTACTCAGCACACTTCATGCCCCTCCGCCTTAAACGAAAACTTCATACTCGCTGCTTTATCATTCCTGTTCCGGCTCTTTGCTCTGCCACGACCGTGTCCCCATCCAGAGTGGTATCCCATTTTGCCGTGATTGAGGGAATGGGGAGCTGAGGACGATCCGGCTTCAGGTGCGAGCTTAGTGAAGCCTGCGCTGCACCCAACACATCCACACGTTTGACGGGCAGCACTGGCGGCCTAATCGATCGCCGTGATGAGATAGTGACGCCACGCGGGAGCTGACTCGGTTGACAAGGTGAACGCGCTGTAATCGCACGACACGCCTGGATCTCGGAAGGCAGGTCCTGGCGGCAGTGCAGCTGCGAGTCTGTGGGATAATGCGAATGACCGCGTGTCCTGAAATGCGACAACGAGCTGAGTAACACCAAGCAAAAGGCTTCAAGAAATGCACGGAGCACCAGTCTTGTACTGAAGCTGGATCGCTTCAGGTAGAAGCGCAAGAAAGTTGCCGCAACGTGAAGCACGAAGTATGCGAAGTGTTCCTGTGTGGTGGAACCAGAGTCCATGAACCGACCGTTTTCTTCCAGCATAAGTACCATCCCACCAGTGGTAATGTATGACTGAGCGACGATTAGACATGGTCACTATGGCAGGATTTTTTCTTGGCAGGTGATCACCCTGCTCTTCTCCAGCATCTTTTGGTAAGATGTCATGCGGCAAGTCTGATGCCAATCGCTGTAAGGTGGGTGGCGGACTGCTGCGTAGCTTGCTCCATGCAAGCATCGGGTCCATGATCTTTGCGAGCACGACCTCCTTGTGAACTCCATCATTGTTCTCGTTGATGATGTGAGGAAGTGAGACCTTGGCAGCCGCGCCGAGAGGGATCGCAGAACTCGACGTGTTATTCTCGGATCGTCTCTTGGGCCACCTTCCAAGCCAGATTAGGAAGCCCGCATCGTCAGCTCTGCTCCGCCTGATTGCTTTCTCGTGGTAGCGAGCGGTTTGACATGCAAACCGTGTATCTTGGCAGGCCGAAAAAGGAGAAGTGAAAGCTAGTGTTCGGGGTGGGCCCATTCGTTGACCTGCATATGCGGGTGTCTGATCGAAAGTGCTGAACTCTATCAAGGCTTCAATTAGCACAACTAGCGCGTGGTGAGGAACCGGCGAGCACATACAAGCAGCTACCTTGTGACTTCGCCTGGTACTCTGATGCGGAGAAGGAAGACGATAGTGGTACTTGAGTATCGATCACGATTCCGATCTGGAGAGCTGTTAGTAACAAATGCGGAGGGAGCAGCTGAAGGTGAGAATCTGCCGTACCGCTGGCTCACTGGCTCATGGGAACTATGTAGTGATGAAAGGTCAGAGTATGCTTAGTCTGTACAGAATATTATTTGAGACAGAAGCGCCGAACAGACAGTGCAGGAGAGGCTACCGATGATATTGTCGACGCGAAAGCATGACCAGCATCGTGCTTTCCTCTTGCAGTTGCTGCGCCACGAGTCAAGACCCCACTTCCGAAACGCGTTGACAAAGAGAAAATTTCTCCTTCACTCTTACACCTTGACAATCACAGATGTCACACCATTACTCAAGTCCAAAATCACTTTCCATCACCATGGAGCACCAATGGTGCCTCCACGACGACCACATCATCACGCACGACATTATCTGCACCTCCTGGGGAAGGAGTTCACCACCAGCAGGCACTTGTTTGCCGTGCTTCAGCGGCACGACAAGGTATCTACCTCACTCGTCACTCCTTTCTCATGACCTCAATGCTGACTGATAGCTAGATCTCCGCCGCGGGTCCTGGAATTGACCACTTCCGCCCTCCAGATGAGCAACATGTCTCCACGCCTCAGCAAGTCGAGGTCTGGAGAATCGGCAACGGAACGGATGTGCGTACGACCGTCATGCTTGGGAACGTACCAAACTGCATAAGCTTTCACGGTCAGTCTCACTCCAGCTTACTGCTTCTCGATCACTACTGACATCCAACAGCTCGAGTTTAGGCGACTGCGGGCGGGACTCCTGTTTCTGCCAGTGCCGCTGCCACTGCCATTTCCACGCCCGCGGTGGTGGTGGCAGGCAGTGGGTATGAGCTTCGGGGAGCTAAGAACTACATCGACTTCACCAGCAAAGGCAAGTACGACTTCTTGTACTTGCCCGTCGACTTCGAGAAGAATACCAACGTCGGGTACCCCTTCATCGACTTCGCAAACCACGGGGACATCCTGGATTTCCTCACTGGGAGTTTTGCCGGCGGCTACCGCCAAGGTCAGTCAACATCTTGCTCACCTACCTCTTCACCGCTGACATCGCATCAACAAAGGCAGCGACTCCTTTGCTCCCTAAGCACGCAGCCGGCCTGCGCCTGCTCGAGAGGGGCGGGCCGGAGATTTCAATTACCTTATGGGTGTGCAAACAGCTCTGATGGTAGTACAGGAAGATGAGGTATACTTGATTCTGGTGCTGGAGTGTGTCCCGGAGACTGTGTTTTGTGCCCCACGGCACTTCAACAAGCTCGGTCCTGCCACAGACACATCAGGTTTCTCAAGGTGATGCTGAATCTTGATGATCATTTTCGTGATCTTCAGGATTCAGGATCATCTTGGGAGGCTTGATGTGTCTGTGGCAGATGCCTTGCCGGGTGTGTGGCGATGTTGTATAATAGCTGATCTTCTGCATACGATGTTCCAAAGCATGATCCCACTTCACCTTCTCTTCATTTCGCAGCATTATCTCCTATGACATGGTCCTTCAGATTGGTACATAAGCTATTCGAGCGTGTCCAATGTGACTTTCACCCTCCTGGATAGGATCACGCCGCTGATGCTGCCACAGACCTGCAGCTGCATGGAAGTGTTCTCACTGCTCCTGCTGTGGCACTCTATCTCTCGTGATGGCAAAGATGATGCCTACGACCTTCAGGAGCGGTGCGATCCTCGCGCTGCACTTTGGTCGTGAAGGGTTTTACGGCATAGCATTCGAATTCGAGCGGGTCACGTGATGTGGTGCCCAAAATTTAGAGTTTGGGTAAGCTTTGCCCATCGCATGTTACACTCAGACGAGGACCTTGAGCAGATTGCGGCGTACATGGCATGACGTCCGCTTGAAAAGACTCGCCCCTTGAAGTAATTGCACCGCACCCTCGATGGAACAAGGCTCAGTGATCAACGCGAAGGTGTTGAAGGTGTCAAGGAGGCTACACCCAGATACCGTCGTTTCGCAGGCTAGCGAGGACGAGTGGCTGACGGCAAGAAGGACACTAGCGGGAGCACAGGTCTGAAACTTGAGGCGATAACGGATGATCCAGTCCGTCAGATCATCGTGCGGAGCAACTCAAGCGAATGTTTGACGGAAAGGAGGAAGCTAGTGGATGTACACCGCTGAAACCTAATGCTACGATCGACGCTGTGTACATTGCGGTGAGTCGCTGCCAACGATTCCGACCCTACTTCTTATGCCAATATGTAAAACATCGAAGGCATCTTGCTATCGACGAAAGATTGCCCTCGCTCGATGATGCGGCATCAGCGTACATCAATCCCTGAGTGCAATGAACCTCGTTATCGAGACCACGTCCAATAGGAGGCTGAGAGATCTAAGGGAGATCTGAGGGAGCTAGTGGGTGCATCTTTCTGAAACCTTATGATACTGGGGAGGACACATTCTAGTTGGAGTACCCCTCTGAAATCGCCTCATCGTGTGAAAGACGCAGGGTATCAGGTTCCTCGTCGCATCTGCGGCGAATGCTACGACCCATTGATCGAGCTAGCTTGCTATACTCGACAGCCATGCTCGGTTTCGACGTACTGGCATGCAACACGTGGACATGTCATTATTGCTTCCATACGGTTTGCTGAGGGAGATGAAATGGCTACAGGGAGGACTATCTGGTGACCAGACGCTACAATCGATGCCAAAGGACAATAGCGGTCTCTCATGTAACTAATCCACTAGACGATGGAGTCGTAGATACCCTCTGATGCCGTCACTAACCAAAAGGTAAGGCCGCACGGCTTTGAAGAGGGTATCCACGTGAATATCTAAACAAGAGTCACCACTAGAAAGCTATCCGAGGCGGTTGGTCAACGAGCACATCGAGCTAGTGGATGTGCAACTCGAAGCCAGCAAGAGGCGGGTGAGCCCAAGTCAGAATATCATTATTGCCTCGATGGGTTTGGAAATCACCTTGGTCGTTATGTACCGTTGCTATGGATAATCCGAGACCTTAATAAGATGAGAAGTATACTGATTTCGCTTTGGAAAACCAATCACGTAGTTGTTCCTGGTGATTGTGCGTTCTTGGTAACAGCCAAATACGCATGTGTGCTCGAGATTTCGCTCAAGTCTGGCGGATCGTCGGCGGTTCATTCGAAACTACATAGAATACAATCAATCCTCACCTCTTGTCATATCGCAGACAATAACGTATGTATATCCCCTGCACATCCCCAGCACAATCACACAACAAGCGCGTGGCAGCGCAGCGGTCGGTCCGGTCGATCCATCTTTTTTTCAAAGGGCGTATTTCAGTCGGTAGAATGCATCGCTATGGCTCAAGCCGCAAGGTTGGCGACGATGAGGTCCTTGGTTCGAGTCCAGGCGCCCTTGAATTACTTTTTTGTCTGATTTGCGTAGTTCTACAACGATCAAACATCCTATCTGACCAGCATTGGTCGATCATTATCCTCCAGTCGTCAAGATACGGATAGATCTCTCGGGGTCATCGGGAGCTGATCAATCTTTCAGCATAATGCTCGATGTTTTGGCTGACAACGGGACCTCAAGATCTTATTCGACCATCAATTCTTATGGCAAGGATTATACGTGGCTGAAGCAGACGAAAGCAAGACAAAGAGGTTATGTAGACACATGCTTTGCCGAACTCAGCCATGAAGGTAGCTCGAGACAAAGAACGACACTGCCACTATTGATGGAAAAGAATCTATTGTGGTCATTATCTGTGCTAGGATACAGCCAAGGAGCAGCAAGACCTCATCAAACAATTAAACCCATACTTCCACAGACATTCTCCACATCAGAGCTATCAATCAGCCGACGTGAACCGACCGCAAAGTCCAATCTACTGCGCCTAAGTAGCAATACCACCCTCAACGACCTCGACGATAGCACCTCGAAGTAGTTTGAACCAGACCTCGGGGTCTGACGACGGCACCACTTGATCGGCCCAGATCGATCCTTTTTCCAGCATCGAACCGGTCCCGTGGCCGACTGTATTAATCATTAGATACATCTTCTTCACCCTCACCTTCTGCAGCTCCTTGACCAACTTTCTGCCCTCGTCACCGATATTGGTGACCTCGTTGGCCTTTCCACGCTTGTGGTAGGCGCGATCGTAGCTGGAGACGATGATTTTTATGACGACACTTCTGGCTTGTGGGAACCATTCCTTCAGGCGATGGATGCTGTCCTGCGCTAGGTACAGCGGAAGTGGGTAGTGGATGGTGTCGAGGTCGATGAGGAGATTGAGGTGACGAATTAGATCGCGCTTGTCGGCGAGGAAGGGCGGGTATGGGCGTGTGGCGGGTTCGGTGGCTGACGGGTAGATCGCTGGAAAGCTGAGAGCGTGTTGGGTGAGGAGAGCTTTCTTTGCAGCACTGCTGAAGAACTTGCTTGATAGGCCAGACTTGACCGTGAAGCCTGGCGCAGGTGTGTCGGAAAACTCCCTCACGAAAGGAAGCATGGCGAACACCGACTCGATTGCGTTTTCGAGGCTTTGTTCCGTCGGCATCTGGATGGACGGAGGGCCGAGTACAGCTCGAGGGTCTTGACCGCGTAGTGGCCACTCGCAGGCGCGAACCAGGTGGTCGAAAAGAACAAGGACGAGTTCGGGTGGCAACATGGTGTAGATATTCGCGACGACACGATCGATCTCATTCTTGCAGTTGTTGCGCTCTTCGATGTAATCACGATACTGCTTGATACGCGCGTCTCGCTTGGTGCGCTGAGCTTGAGTGGCGTAGCTTATGCGGGAAGGCCAGCGCTTGGCGGTTTCGTCGGTGGGTGCCGCATTGCCAATGCCAATGCCCCTCGAGATGTCAGATTGTGCGAAGGCGTTCATGTTGCTGCTCGATATCTCGTGTCTGTAGGTATTGATGTGAGAGCTTGTTGCAGCTTTAAGTTGTGCGTACCATCAAGTCGAGCTTGGAAAGCGGGAGAGACGCGGCTTGGTACAGCATGTGAATGTCCAGTAACGCGACACACGAAGCGAGACTGCGACCTGCAAGACAACAACGGGACTCTTTCGCACGTCCGACCGTCGATGATACAGTAGGTACTACTTGTGAGCATTATTACCCTCGCCACTTCAACCGATCGGCGAGCTCGAGTCCGCATCCCTATCAGGCCGAGAAAGACGCAACGGCAGAGCAAGTCTAGAAAGTTTACAAGATTGACCGTCGAGGCGACCGACTTCAACATAGCATCAATCGTTCCGACAGGACCACCAAACTGGTAGGTGTATAGAACTGCGTCAAGCGATCCTCAGACAGCGGTATTCTGCTTGGTCTTGACTAACAACCAATGCAGGGAGCTGTCCTTGAGAATGGCACATTCTGGTATCGTCGAACCGGTGGAGGATGCTCCTCGTATCGATGAAGCGATCCTCGAGGCAGTCGATACGGACGCTGAAGGGCTCAACGGTCATAAAGTCGACCTGGCATACGGCATTATCAGCAGCTATCTCCAAGCACGCAGCGACGGCTCTAAGTTCGTCAAAGCGAATTACAAGCGAGTCCCACAGAAGAATGGCAACGCGTCCGGGCCCCACAATCCGCAATTGTTCGACGACTTTTCTCCCCTCCGCTGCATGCTAGATGCTATCATCGCGGCCGAGCATCACTGGCGATACAAGAAGTACTGCGCTTTAAAAGGCCACGAGACGGAGAGCGCAATCATCAATCTGCGAGCCATGCAAGATGGTGGCGGACGCTGAGGAGCACTACCAAAGGAGATGTGCGAGATTATATGGGACAAGCTAGCGGAGTTCATGGCTGACGACTACCCTGACAGTATCGTCATAATGCAAAAACATGAGCGTGTGGACGACGTTGTGCGTAGACGCGAGTCGCGAGCATAGATCAACGTTCTGGACGCTCTCGCCTTCAAGGAAAATCTCATCAACAAGCTGGTGCAAAACGAACGCTTCAATCTTTCTTACCTCAACCACTCGTACTACGCATCAACTTACGGTCAGGTCCCTTCGCCGCCGCCACAATACAACCCTCGGCTCCCTTCCAGCATCACCACTATCAGCTCGAACATTCGACACCTTCACTTGCGAATCAATGCTGCAACTACAGATCAGAACTACTCCTCAGGCTACTCATGGCTCTCCAAAATGTATGCCTGGACAAGAACCCTGAATAACGTGCTACAGTCCGATTTTCCTCGTCTCAAGACTCTTCGGGTCACCGTGGATGATGAGGATATCCTCTATCGTAATCTCTACTACTTCTCTACTCCACACAGGAGACTGTTGGCTGAGGGAATAACTTGGCTATCTGTACGACTTGACAGCGGCGATCGGCAAGGTCGACAACAAGATCGTCAAGAAGATCCGCTTTGTCGGTGCCGCGATACCACCGGCGCTGGACAGTTCCAGCATGGCCTCTCCTTTTTCGCCGAGCTATACTGTTCTACGTCGTAGGCTTGTGTGTCCCGAGGAGTCTGAGGGGAGGTGGGTTACCGTCAACGAGAAACATTGGTCGGAGCAGATTCGGAATGCACTGTTTGTGGCTATTGGTGTACGGCCGCAGGAAGGTGGGAGACTCATGACCTTCTACTGAGATATGTAAAAGGATCGGCAAAGCAATGCGAAATGATTATATGATCAGTGGATCGAGGATGTCGTACTCGGGCGGGGACAGCCTAGCTTGAGTTGACTTACGCAAGCTTAATTAGGTACATGGTGGCTTTGTCTTGCAAATGCTTGGGGTAAATCATTGCTGCAAAGCTTTGGCTTTCAAATCAGAAGTGACGGAGGTTTTGGCACGGAATAAGATAGCGCTCAGCTCTGGGGGCCAAAGCGAACATTTGAAGATCATTGGTTGTTACATAACTAATAGACGCCTTTCAATCGACTGTTGAGCAATCATAGAAACGTCAGTACTATCCCTGCAACCAGTGCAGACATCACAGTCCCAATCAACGGCTGTAACGCCATCGCACCATTTTTGCTCGTTCCAGAGGAGCCGGGCGGCATCGTACCACTGGCGTTGCTCGGCGCAGAGCCATTGCTTGGGTGCTTCGTTGCTGTTCCGTTGCCAGCGGCAGGCCTCTCGACTGCATCGTATGCTGAACAAGAGGCATTCGGTGCTCGTGGACACGCAGCCTGATTCTGTTAGCAGAGCAACACGAAAATCAGTCTAACTAATAGGGAACTTACATCAATGCAGATCGACTGCAGCTCAGGCGGCGAGCCTGGCAGCACGCTTGTATTTGCAGTACACTTCTGTCCGAACAGACTCTGTAGTGTTGAGCCCACAACCTCGACATCTGCAGGACTTACACCCCAGCTAGCCGCACTTGCGCCGACTTGCTCGATGAAGTAACTGACTTCGAAAGGGTTGAGGGCCATGTACTTGTGCACACTGTACATGCTCGTCGTGCTGTTGTAGGAAGGGAAGCCCTTGCCGTAGCCTGAGCAGCCGAGAACGCCACCAAAGTATTCATATAGGTGGGTCATGAGGGTACTGTTTCCACATCAGTCCAGGTGTTATTTCTGGAGACACTGAGAGTATGCTTACTATTGATGCGTGCCGTTGCTGCTCGTCGGCATACTCTTATACAGTGGCGCGGCTCCACCACCATCCAGCCAGTCGACCGCAGCAGCCTTTCCACCTATGCTGCTTGATGCCAAGCTGCCGTCGAAGTATGGCAACAAGTTCACTGACGTGCCATCAAAGGTTGCGTTCAGAGCCAGGATCCCGGGTACAGCAATATTCGTCTTCTGAACATTGTGCGTGTAGTTGCCGGCCACTGCCGTGTTCACCACCGCAATTACAATGGCCTTCTGGTTCGTGGCATTGTTGACGCCGAAAATTGCATTCGTGTAGTAATCGCAGATCGTCACGTCGGCAGGTCTCGTGTCCGCAGCTGCAATCGTGGCCAGTGTGAAGACGAGGGCAGAGGCGTATCTAGACATTGCGGCTACGTGGCGATGAGTTTCATGATTCAAACATCGGGTGTTGATGGATAGCAAGAATACTTAAGGACTCGGCGCGCTGTCCTGACATCACGAGGAATGTATGCTCAGAATGCGCATTCCAGTATACTAAAAGCGCGGCGTTTCATCACAAACTCGATAGCAACGTCAAAAGACTCGAGCGACTACTGTTGTTAGCACGCGGCCAAAAGATCGCTGTTGTAATACATTGAACACAGTACGAAGCATACACCTTGAAGCTGTTTTGGTTGTAGTACCTCGAAGTGGGCATGAAATTAGGTTGTTGGGTAGTAGTTTTTGTCTGTGAGTTCAGCCATTATCTTAAGAAGCACTCGCTCGCTTGCATGGATCTAATATGATCTATGCTATGGCCTCAATCCTTCCGTCGCTACCAGCCAGTTCTCTGGGAAAAATCCAGCAGACCCACGTCTTCAACGGTGAGGCAGCAGCAATATCACCGCGCATCAATCTACTTTGATGTTATCGTCCTCTCCAGCGCCAGGATTGCCACCATCGTATCCGGTGCTCGCTGTCTTCCCTCTTCGTCTCGCACATTTCGCTCAACTAGTCTCCCCGTTAGCTGCTGTCTTTGCCTTCTTGACCCGACTTCGGCGGCTCCAAGTGAGGATTGGAATCATCACACCTCTAGTTTCGAGCAGCCCTCCTTTCAGTCTCCTGCTCACGATGCTCCTTAATGTCCCTAAGGTGGACATAACGCGCCGACATCTCGACCAGCAACTCCGGCATATCTCTAGCCTCGATAGCAGCAGCGCGAAGTGCATTGCCTTCTTTGATGGTGTACTTGTCGTAGAGCACGTCGTAAGCAACTTGGTGAACCAGGACGCCCCATAATTTGTAGACCTCACGATACTGGTAGGCGCCGCGAGCAATTGCCAGCATTTCGGACGGGGAGATCTTGTTGTGGCCGATGTTCCAGCGCAGTTGTCTCTCCATATGATCGTGCTGTGGCGGATCGTAGATTTCCATCGCGAGTACCGCCGTCCACAAGGCAACACCGTGAGCAAGTGGAAGGTGGTAAGCATTGATCTTCAGCTTGAAGTCACCATTCTTGTCATGCTTCTTGCGCTTGTACAGAACATCGATCTCCTCGCAAATCATCGCAGCAGGACCGTGGGAGATTCCTTTCAGGAATACGTTCTTGTCCATGTCGTCGGCCTTGATGAACCCTGCCGCAATGTCTTCATCGAGTCGGCGACTGATCAGCTTACTGTGAGCTCGAAGCTCGTCCTCGTAGACACCTCCAGCTCTGCGATCGGGTACGCCGAGTTGACGAATATGAACGGTGACGAGAGCACGCTTGGGATCGCGCTGTCCGAGGACTACGGGTATCATCGTGTGTAGTCGCGGAGCTTCGATATGGTTGGTGAAGGAGTCGATGGTACTTGATACCTTGTGTTGAAGCAGGGAAAGAGTCGGACTGACTTGGAGAATCTCCTTGTGCAGATCTAAGATCGAAGATATACGTCGAGAAGAAAATCAATGTCTTTGTTGGTCCGTGACCAGCTAACGTGTCCCCGCTGCTTTCCGAGTCACATGCGCCTGCAAACGAGTCAAGCAGAAGTGTTCCCCTGGTGAATGGATAGATAACACTTTACAGGTGACGCTATCGTCGGAGAAACGCGCCAGACAACAGACTGATCTATAGAAGTGCAAGTCGAAGCTCCAGGTACCAGACCACTTCCCACCCACGAACAGTATCCACAGGCTTGCATCGATCGTGACCACACTCATACTAACTGCAAGACCTCAACAGCAACCACAACATCCTCCAGTACTATATTCAGCTACAACAGCGCAGCAATGGCCATAAGCAGACTCATTACCGTCTACGTTCAAGGCCCGGACTCGACCTATCAAGCCGTCGCCCACTCCATCCCCGCCATCAATCTCACGGTTGCCACTGGTCTCGCCCGAGCTCAACTCGGTGGTGAGGAGAACAAGATCACTCGCCTCATACTCCCGAGCACAATTACGAATATCGAGACCGCGAAGCGTGTCTGTGCATGGCTCAAGACCAATGACCCCAAGGACTGGCGGCCTGTCACCATCGGTGAACTCCAGATTTCCGACTTCAACGACCTCGTCATCGTCTACGCCACCGCATACGCCATGTTCATCGATCCCGAGAAGCGTGGCAACGAACTCCGTCAGGAAATTGTCGACTACATCCACGCCTCGCCCCTGACTCGCGATGAATTCGTCATGATTCTCGAGGTCCTCCACTTTGACGTCGGTTTGGCTTACACGGCGAAGAATCAGATCATGCATCTCTGCGTCAAGGGCAAGCGCGTCCAATCTTCCACGAAACGCTCAGTTGTCTTCACCACCCCTGAGATGGACCAGATCGAGGCCT
This sequence comes from Recurvomyces mirabilis, assembly GCF_035927965.1. Classification (NCBI taxonomy): domain Eukaryota; kingdom Fungi; phylum Ascomycota; class Dothideomycetes; order Mycosphaerellales; family Teratosphaeriaceae; genus Recurvomyces; species Recurvomyces mirabilis. The sequence continues at coordinate 97,980 of NW_027041973.1, read as the reverse complement.
ACTGCAAGGAGAAAGGTCTATGGTGTGAAATGGAGGATCTGGAGGCTAAGATTCGTGCGAAGATGACGGCTAGAGAGGAGCTGAGGGCCAATGAGCGCCGCGACAATTCCGGCTTCCAGACCTAGCGCCAGGAGACTACTCGCAAGGCCGGCGAGACGAAGAGTGGTGGGAAAGGCGGACACTAGGTCGCGCGGCTTGTTAGGAAACGAGGTCTGCGGGCCAGCAGCATCAGGTACGAAGGAAGGCACGGAGAAGAGACAGCTAAGACGTACTGGAAGAGCTTCAGGAACGTATAGTAGCATTGGTAGTGGCGTAATGGAGCAGTGAGGCTCTGTGAGGCGTCGCAGCATATTTCGGAAATGGCGCTGAAGCATGAGGGAGCAATGGCGTTCTTGTTTGATGGTTACATGCAACAGCTGAGACATCCTCGCTTGACACATCGGAGCATCAGAGATCAAGTGTACGATATCTATCAAGGGGCGCACCATGAGGCTCGTTGTAGATTAGCAATGAAGCTAGATGTAGTATGTTGTACTTCTATCCTAAGCTCCTACGCCTCTCCATATCTTTGTCTTCGAAGCACTGCAGGCTCTTGACACTAGCCGTCACTCATCAACCAGTACCTCTCTCCGTTGTTCTGTATGATCTCATCCACCAGACCGATCGTCTAGGACTGAATGGCACCCGGAGCAACAGGCCCAGTAGGTCCACCATAAAACGCAAAGCCTGGGCAGATAGACAGGGCAGTTTGATTGACGCTGCCAATCGCCTTGCAATTGAGTCCACTGGTAAGGCCCTGCAGCGTCTTGGTCAAAGGCGCCACAGCGGTGGCGGGAAGACCCGTGAGAGAGGGAATCTCAGCAATGGCGAACTCGGTCGCGAAGCAGACGGGGTTCGCAGCGGCTTGCGCGGCGGTATAAGCGCCGTTAGACAGAGTGGCAGCGTCGATGGTATTGTAGGAGTCGACACGACCTTGGTTGCAGCCTACAGAGTTGATTTGGGGATTGGTCATGGAGAAGTAGAGAATGTCGGTGAGGACTAATTGATAGATAGTGTCAGCATTGTCTCCATGCTGGGAGTTCAACATGTCGGGTCGACTCACAGTATGGGATCGTGTAAGCATCGGCCGTGTTACGGCGGTACCAGTTGTATGGGATCTGCTCGTGGCCGGGAGTCCATTTGAGCTGGTGCAGCTAGTCAGCATAATCTGAAGGGACAGTCGGGATAGCGGTACACATACACTGTTGCTATCGCCAGTGACGGAGTAGAAGCTCTTAAGGACATCCTTGTTCAAGCGACCTTCGGGGTACTCGGCAGAATGGTTGGCCATGAACCGGTAGATGAAGGTGAAAGCGGCCTGGGAGACAGCCATGCCCGTGAAGGGTTGGTCTAAGTTCATGATTAGCACCGCTGATCAAGAATCCTCCACCTTCTATGCCACTTACATGCGAAGTAAGGGTTCTTATCGATGCTCTCCTGGAAACGCTTGCCGCGGAAGGTACGCAGGACATCGAGGTTGTAGTTGGCAGTGGCAGCATCTGGCTGCATGTCGTAAAGCTTTGGTACTTCATCAGCATTTGTGTGTAAGGTATTATGAATTGGAGGCATAACGAACTGTCTTGAATTGCGAGATAATGACCTTGGTATTGGAGCCGTACTGGTTCAAATCACCACGAATAGGTGAGCTGTCAGACTCGTAATTGCCGTGAGACCCGCCAATGCCGACGTGAGGCGAGCCAGCGATAGACCACGAGACTCCGTCGCCGTCGACCAGTGCGCCGTATGTGGCGAGGAAAGTGGCCAGATCTACACCCATGCCAAAGACGCTTGTTGTGGCGGCAACGAACTGGGCAACGGTGGCTACTCCGTTGTGAGGGAGGTAGCCGTGGTTGGCCATGGCGTTCAAGCCTGGACAAGGGCCTCGTGCATCACCGCTGCCGGGTGCGACAAACTGTAGCGTGTAGATTAGCGACTTCGTCCATCACTTTTCTCCATGTAGATCTGGACTCACGGTATAAGTGCCATTGACATTGACACGCTGGGAAGCCGCATTGAAGGGAGGAGGGACAGCCGGGAGTGGTACGCCTGCTGCTCCACCCTGTGGCTGAGAGACCTGGCGCTCGAGCAGGGCTTCCACTGGAATGCCTCTCTTCTCGGAGGAGAAGTGAGGGAAGGCGGCGACGTTGGCGACGAGAGCCGCGGCAGTGATGAGAGACTTCATGGTGCTGATCAAGAATGGGGGCAATACAGTGCTGGACAGGCGTGGACAGTGATTTGGCCTTGTATATGAATCCTCAGAGAACAGATTGGCCCTGGTGACACATCATCTATGTATCCACATCTATTGGCTCGAATCTTCATCTCCAGACCGAGGCTGCATCCCATGGGCAAGACTAGCGCAATAAACGTTAATATCAATGTACGGTGCGTACCCCGGACCTGAGTTGCTTTCCCCATCGGTTGGGAACGCTCTGCTCGATTTTGCACGTTTGACAGGGCCATTACTTGGAACGACATTTGCCGATCAGTGAGATGGCATGAACTCTGGCGGTTTGGACCCCGGCTTCCAGGGTGGCGCGGATGGACAAGAAAAGCAATCCTCGGCTACAGTTTCTCTCTGGTGGGTACTATCTGCCTGGGCCCGGACGCACTTCATGATCCAGATATGATGCTTGACAGGCTATGATCCAGGCCGAATACTCTGTATAGCACTCTGCGACCAATGACAGGATTGGCCTCGGTCATGCCCAAGGGGTTGATGGTGGATGGCCTCGGCACTTCTCGACATTTGTTAGCGTTGTGGCGTAAGATCGACGGACAAGCTTCTTTTTATGGTTGGCTTGGCACGGGTCCTTGCGAGACCCATGCGTGCCTGGAAATCACTCGACTTTGGGTCATCTAAATCGATTTCATCGGACGACGACATCTTGCGAAGTTATCCTCGAGAAGTGCATACTGCCGTTGTGTGCAGGAAGACAGTATCACCTCTTTCCGCCATGAAGGAATACTCAACCGCCACAGGAAGTTGGAACAAACAGCCATGCCCGGGACCATGGGCAATAGACATCCTTGCTCGCTGTCCGACGCATGTTCGAAGGCTGTATCGTCTCAGCAACGGAATTATGAACCTCGGTGTCACAGCTACTGATCTACATAGCACGCCTATTATGCAACTTTAGAGAATGCCTCGCAGAACCAAACGCAAGCCAGAAGCGCATCTCCGCCTCCTGGAGCTGAATTTTACAGGATGACAGCCATTCCGGCCTCGGTCCCGGGACGATGGAGTATCAACATCTCAACAGGCCTGGTAGGCCGCATTCCTCGAGCAAGTCGGCAACTTGACGAAGACATCTTAGTGGCGTGATCGAGTCTCAACAAGATGACGTTTCACACCACAGAACAAATCGTGGAACCCGCGCAATCGTAATGCATGCGTGTTTGAGACTGGAGAAGGAACCAGATCGGGCGCTCTGCTCAGACCACTGGCCCGCAAATCCGTGCATGTTTCCGGGTGGTCTCTCTGACTGCCATTCAACATCTCCATAGGCGAGAGGAGTGGCATCTCTACAGGTCCAGCTCATGAACAAACAAAGGTCAGCTTCGAGCATGGCGAAGAAGATCTGTGCGCTTCGTTACCGGAGCAGACTGTGGCCGCGCGAGCACGTCCCTCCCCGTGTCATACATAGACTGCGAGCTGAGCGTTCAGGAAGCCTCTGCAGGACACAGTGATTGAATCTCGCTCCTCCCCTCGTAGGCTCCGCGCAGCGCACAGATGGATGATCTACAGACAAAGTCAAGATGCGGTTTAGCAGGAGTAGTAGAACGTGTCGATAGAAGGTGGGATTCTGTCTGCCGCGAAATACACATGGCCATACCATATCGCCATTCCGCAGCATCAGCAAGTGCTACTACCCACCCTCATCCAGAAGCTTGGCCTCAGTCCCGCCATCACCTACCCTGCCGGCATCCACCTCCTCCGCTCATATGATGGCGGTCAATCATCTTAGAGATCTGGGAATGCAGACAGCGTTTCCGCATCCGCTATTTCGCAAGTTACCATGCAAAGCTTCGGGCATTACTGACATATTTGAGATGTGTGGCTCGACAAGCCTGTTCCAATGATGGCTTATGGTATGCTTCAGCTGCATGGCCAGCTGTGGTCTGGTACCTGGCGTAATCTGAAGGCGTGCGGAGCAATGGGTGCCAGGACTGCCGTGAGGCAGGGAGAAGGGTGAGGCCACGTGCATGTCTGAGGAGAAGCATCAAGCCCTTGGCACCCTCGGCACCCTTGGTCGTGCTTCACATGGTTTCCCAGGACGTTCAACGGATGCAGTGGCCAGAGTGAAATCTCAAGACCTAATATATGTGCTGTCATCCCACAGTGGCGGATGGAGAGTCGTGAGCGATACCCGGGCGGGCGTGCTCAAGAGGCGGAGTGTGGTTTTCCAGCCGTAGATAGGATTACAAAAGTATCAGCAAATGCCCTGCCATCATTGGGGTGGTGTAGAGGACAACGAGAACAGGCGACCTTTGATCAGTACGGCTCCGTCACCCATCAAAACACCTCATTCGTCTCTCCATTGTCACGTCCTGTCGTCCATGAAGCAACACATTGATACTTCAGACAGTGCCGCCAAAGCCGCACGTAAAGCCGCCGTTGCCGCCCATGCCGCCAGCCACCGACGCATCGTCCTCACAAATCTGCTTTGTCATGGCGCTTGTCAGCACGTTTTGGGATTAGTGGCACGGCCGTAAGCCAGTAGCGTGGGGAGAGCGGGTGAACTTTTGGGAGCGGATGAATTCGAGGCTTACAGCTTCATCCATCTTGCTGCTGTATTCGGTCCCGATCGCGAAGGATGTATGGCATTAACGCACGAGAGAGGCGGGTGTGCATCATAGCTCGAGGTATGGTATAATGATGTCGGTAGGCGTGGACAAGTATATGTATAGTGCATCTTCCACCACTGTCTGTTCCCTAGCAAGATTCCAACATCACAGTATCACGATAGCACATTACTACCACAAGAATCAGTAGGAGTATAACATAGCAGTCTGCGATCAACCACACCCATCGACAACAAGCACCAAACCTCACCATCAGAAGCCACAGAGCGACAACCACCTCCATCATGCTGTCCACACCCAAACCCTTCACCTCCCTCCTGCCATCCACCACCCACCGTCCCCGCTCCGCCTTCTTCGGACCCGCCGCCTCCCTGACCTTGATCCGCGACCAACTCACCCTCCCGACCTGGCTAAGCATCGGCGCCCTCCTCCAAGGCCTCCTCTTCCTCGTCATCGGCCGACTAGCTCTCGCTCCAGCATTCCTCTACCTCTGCTATAATGCGCTGAAAACATATGCCATGGCTACTGGTTGGATTAAGAATACCTACATGGATGGTGTGGTCAAAGGTAAATACAGCGCCCAATTCCCGGACGAGACGGGCGATTTCAAAGACGGTAAACCCTCGAGCCAGGACGTCGTGGTCCTTCTCATCGGCATGCGCGTCAACCATCCTCTTGGTATCTTGGCACCGGGGCTAAAAGACTTCGGCGGTTTCTTCCAGGATATGACGAAGGATTTAGATAAGCACGGGGAGGAATTCGGATACTTGGGCATGACGAGCTGGATCAACACGAGCCAGCGGGAGACGAAGAGCGAGTTGCTGAACGTGGCGTACTTTCGGAGTACGGAAGGTCTGCACAAGTTTGCGATGAGCGAGTATCATATGACTGGGTAAGCTATTTCCCTCGCCCACTACATCTCCCTCAACCCCGCTGACAGTGTTGGGGTAGTTGGAACTGGTGGAACAAACACACAAAGCAATATCCACACCTCAGCATCTACCACGAAATCTACCATGCACCTGCCGGCCACTGGGAGAACATCTATGTCAATTCCCACATTTCGAATTTTGCTAGTACGGCGCATAAGATGGTGGATCAAGAGACTGGGGAGGAGAAGTGGGCGAGTCCTGTGGTGGACGCTTCGAAAGCTTCGTTGAGGAGTATGAAGGCTAGGATGGGGAGGGGGGAGGATTGAAAATGGATTGAGAGGTATCGTAGTTCTCGCAGGGTATTTGTGTATATGTCCTTGTCATGGTTCATGAGGAATTCAAAAATCCGATTGTTATACTGCGCCACCCAATACCGTAGGGGCTCCCCTACCACTGGAGAAGCAGGACCGAGCCGAAGTGCCTTGAGCATCGCGAGCCATGAACAAGGAGCTGAGATCCGCTCTGACTACGCATCGGCATCAGGGCTGATGAGAGTACCGATCTGTAATATCTCGACCACAGCCATTTGACTTTGATGGTCTGACATCCTCCTCACTGTCTCGTAGGCCACTCAAGCTGCGTGAGAAAGGTAGAGTTTGAGCAGTGTAAGTGGACTCATCCATCAGGAGATCAGATGAAGGTACGAACTTACCTCCAGACATCGTCTGGTGTCCTCAAACATTTCCTCTTCCACCATGGTCCGTGAAAGCTTAATTCCAAAGCTAGTAAGCAATTGTCTTCATCTTGTCCTCAGAGTGCACTGCCAAACATATATATATCACCTCGCACTCCTCTTCTCAACAATTCATCTCATCTCCCATCCACAACAACAGGAAGAATACTGCACACCCTCCCGAAACAATCAAGACTACTCCACCATGACCACAACAATCAGCACCGTCGTCCGGACCTCAGTGGCTCTACCAGCTCCTGATCAAGTCTTGCCCTATAACTTCGGCTACCCTGGTCCCGTCGTCGGCCCCTTCCCAACGACCTTCCTCACCACCACCCGATCAACCCCCTCCTATCCCGGCCCAATCATAGGCCCAGATGGTATGGTCGAAGTCTGCGTCGACGGCATCTGCCCGACCAGCTTCGACGAAGTCGCCAGAATGACTCCGTCCTCCGTCCACTCTCCTGGTGCCATCTCCGTGGCTCTCACCAAAGCCACGCCAATCAAGCGCGACTCCTCCGCCCCCTGCGTCATCCACGACTGCGCTCTCGGTCCCGAAAATGGCAAGGACTCCGCCTTCGTCGCCACCGCCGCCCGAGTCGCCAACGTCATCGCCACAGAACTAGGCGATGCACCACACATCACACCCGCACCCGTCCTCATCCTCCCCAAGCGCGGCTTCAACCCCTGGTCCCTCGCGACCGAGTGGATCATGCACACCAAACCAGTGGGTCCCCCAAAGTCCCACGTACCCAGCATCGAAGACGTCTCAGCCATAGACACGCCAGCCTACACCATCAACGACCCTCACGACCCTGACATGGAGCGACCCCAGCCCACCGATGGCCCAGCGAGTCCGGGGCTAGAATGGCATTGTGAGCCGAAGAAACATGTCTGGGATCACGGGAAGTGTGGATGGCAGTTGGTGGCCCAGCCTGGGGATGCCGAAAAGGATCCCAATGAGCAGGTGTGCAATGATGGGCTCATTGGGCCGTGCGATGGTCTCACTGGGCAGTCTGTTGATCCCGCCGCGCCTAACCCGGAGGTTACCCGTGGGCCCTGGATTTCATCTTTGGGCTTTGGAGATATCTTCGACGGGACTGAGGTAGAGGAGGGATTGGAGGTGAAGGGCGCGGAGGCGAAGGTGCAGAAGCGGTGCTGGAAGGACTGGGGAAATTGGTGTACGCTTTTCACTGGCAAGAATCATGATGAGAATGGTAATGAGCTCCCGACTTTGCCGATTGATCATTGATGGGCGAAAAGGCGTTGCTAGGGCCGGTGAGCTTGCGATGGGACGATAAGATGATGGACGATGAGTGACTGAATTTGAGATGGTGTGCGCAAAGGCTTGGTATGTGCTTGGTTGTGCTTGCGCAAGTGAAGCTTTGCTGTGTACTAGAAATTGAGACCAGACGATAGTGCTGTAGCGAATAGCGTGGTAGCCAATGGGATATGCTTTGAATTTGACTTTGTCCTCGTGGGTGCTGATTCAGATGATTACAGGCTTGCTGCCACTCTCCGCGTTCTCCACAGGAACGGTGGATACCATAAGCTAGTGTTGCAGCAGCCTATTGAATATCTTTCGCTTGACAAGCCCGGAAGATGTAGACCAGTATCTCCTCAACCCTCCGCTTACCCGCCAGAGTTGCGAGCCATAAAATGACGGGGCGGTAGCCACTCGTATCAAGTTCACTCGGTGAGCTCAAGATACGTAGAACGGCATTGATGAAGCGGGTATCTTCTTAGTCCTGCGGCAAAGATACTGCAGGTGCAGGAGTGCATGATACTAGTGTGTTTGATGAGTCGTGTCGGATACTGCCCATCCAGTAACTTCTACGGTCTGATTTCCTGTTCCAAGCTATCGATATGGACGGTCACGAGGTTCGATTTGGATACGGTCAAAATGAGGAAAAGCGTAAGACCGCCTGTCGATCCTCGGTGGGTTCCTGGCGCCGTAACAACAGGCTAGTCGGGACATGAACTTGGAGTTCGAAAGATGCACTCCCTACGCTCTGGAGTCTTATACAGTGGCACCATGAACGCACCTATATTTGCCTTGCTGGCGAGAAGCGTCGTTGCGATCGAGCTGCGGTGAGCTGCCGTTCCTCGATGTTGACGTATGTGAAGTATGATGCGCGGTAGCAATGTTGACTCCCGAATTTGGTAATTGATCCGACCTTTATCAGCCGAGTAGAGAGGACCATGCGGATTTCAGCTGGTTTGCAGTGTGCTGTGGACATCCGAGCCGGCAAGACCTCATGGCTTGGTGTCCTTGTGGATGTTGCGGAAGATATGCGCTGCCTGACGAAATGCGACCCATGCTCGGGGCCTTGCTAGTTCGTGCAGTCGTCAGAGCCACGTTATGCCCCCATTCATGGCTCGAATACGACCGGCGCATTCGCCAGATATGAGCCGCCGGTCACCCATGCCACCTCAAGGCGAGCCTGATGCTGCACATATATCAGGCCCGGGTGTGGTAGCCGGCGTGAGATATGCAGCTACTCGTTCTCCTCCGCAGAATGTAAGGCGGCGAATCAGGTAGACTAGTCCCTCAAGCAAAGCTCGGATGCGAAAACCTCTTCGGATTAGCTCTGATCGCCACCTCCGCAGCCTCCATCTTCGTGTAGCTTGGCACGCCCATTTTTGCAGGCAGATCAGTGAAATATCGAGGTGTTCGGGATTCGGCGGCCATGAAGGTATCGGACCAGACCATGAATTGAATGGTTATGCGTGGGAGATCGAGAGCTGCGATGCCGCCGCGAAGTGCGATCATGCTAGGTGGACTGTGTCAGTATGATGCTGATTGGGCAGAATGAGGTACTAGGTAGTGTGAGGGAAGAGGTGAGCGGTGGGAGATGCGAGGTAGGAGGTAGGACTCACCGCTGCTGAGCAGGCCGATGCACAGCATTAGCAGCCACCCGATCCCCATACAAATGCTCATGCAGCGCAATCTTGCCCACAGCCGAGATCATAGCATTGGTCGTCGCCCTGTCCGGATCGTTTAATGCATCATTCATAGCCTGCACCGCCATACCCCTCACGGGCAAAGCCTTGCTCAGCTCCATCGTGCCCGTCGCAATAGGCGTTCCTGTGGCAAGGAGAATTGAGGTGTAGTATACTGCAGGCTCGGAGAACTCGAATCGTCGAACCCAGTTGATGTAGTCATGGATCTCTTGCGTTGTGCATTTCAAGAGTGCTGGGCCGAGCGCGAGACGGTGATACCAGCGGTCCAGAAGAGGTCCGTACCAGGGTTCGTAGGGAACAGGGTAGGTGTCGAATGGGTCTTTGCCGGTGGCTCCTATGATGTGGATGTCTGGAAGGCGGAAGAGCTCGACTAGACGCTCGAGTTCTTCTTCGCGTTTGATGTGTGTGTTGGATATCTGCTGTTTGGCGATTTGCTGTTTACGTAGTTTGGTGACTTTGACTCGTTTTGCTGGTCGTGTGTCGGAAGCTCGCCGGCGCCCAGATGAGCTCAGGAGGGTGGGTATTCGTGCTGCTGAGTCGGGGCTGAGAAGTCTGGAGATGGCAAGATCCTGGCTGGTCCGCTTGCTGTGCTGTCGTATAGTCTCTGGATGCTGGAGATCCAGTATCTGCTGCGTGGGTTGTGGTTGTGCGGGGCTCGGTGTCTTGGGTGGCGTGGGCAGCTTCTCGGCAGACGTGGAAGCGGCATCCGAAGCACTTCCTTGAGCGCCCTCTTTCGGCAGCTGCTTGTACTTCGCCGCTCGCAGCCCTTTGCGCGGTGCTACTCGATGACTATACGCCGTAGCATGTGCCCGCACTGCTTTACGCTGAGCAACGTCGTCCGCTTTGCCAGGTGTGTCAAAGTTCACGAACAGCAGTTTGCCGGGAGGCGCCATGATCTTCCCGATGGCAGTGGTTTGTGGTGACCAGGTATGCTAGATAATAGTGCGTGCGGTGCCATCTACATGACATGCAGAGCTAACGTCGCAAGCAAGGGAGATGGACGAAGACGGCCATGCGGTAAATCTGGTGCGGACGTGCTGGCGTGTTTGAGGAGCTGACACCGTCGAAGCTTGTGAGGTTTTGACTTTGTCCTCGCATATGCTCTAGCAAAGATCTGGGACACCACCAGATCCGCCAGATGTCTTGTTCGCGATGTTTTGGTCCCTCGCGCCCATTCTTGGTCTGCTGCACGGTGAGAATGAACAGGTTCGAAAGCATCTGTTTGCTGGCGGGGAAATGGTGGTGTCTTGGTGCAACGTTGGCCGCAGGCGCCGGCCGCCGCAACCACCTACCGACGGCATCTGCCGAGGCTATCTCACGTTTCACTTCCACTTTCGATTACCGAAGTCCGAGCTTGACGCCACAGAAATCCAGACGACATGTCCTCCAGACTTACAGCTTCATGGGCGCACGAGACGCTTTCTCGTTCAACTTGCTGTGTTGGGAGCATACTTCCATTGTGGACACGGGGGCCATAGATTTATCCCTGTGGTAGCTCTGAGAACGATCCTTCTTGCAATCTTGAATCTGTTGTCGATAGCCACTTTGACCGGGTGTTGGTGTAGTCTCGATTATCGACGTCGTGCAGTCGACTTCGCCCGCAAGCTGAGGAATTCAGAAACAGATGTCTGGCAGGAGTTTGGAAGGAGATGTCTGGCTACTGCTGAACGTCGGAGACGAGTGCCGCCACGGGCTGGAGAACTATCTTCAGCTTGTAGTCAAGATATAGGGTAATCGCGAACAAATATGGACAGCTGAAGGGGCCAGAGAGCCGAAGCTCAGACTTGATCGATGAAAGTACATATCATTTCTGTATTAACCCTGCCTCTCTCACTCTCGCTCTTGCCCTGCAGTATCGCGAATAGACAAGTCGCATGGCTCAGAGGTATAAATCATGGCAGTTCCTTCTTCCCGGTATCGATACATAGAATTTTCGAGGACCGTGCGAGGTGCTGAATGACTCCTCAAAACATACGATTGCTTCGACTGGCTCCTTCAGTCTCCTTGTTCCATTGGTAGGTGAGAATAGCTCATCCGTCAGGGGTTTGTCTGGGCTCTTCATATCATGTGTGACAGTCACTATCACCACGTGTGAACTCGTGTGGTATCCCATGCATCTATATCCGGCCGATGACCGTGCTGGCTGGTCATCTTTTGTTGCTCGAAAGGATGATCAACCTTGAGCCTATTCTAAAGGACGATGAGGTTCGTCACTGCAGATACCTCTCTACGGCGCTGGCTATAATCGAGCATCACGATCGGTAATATTTTGCACCGAAGCTGGCTTCTTTCCGCAGTTGTCGTGAGCTGCGGGTAGGCTACGTCGACACAGCTGATTCTCGGCTCGTTGTCAACAGGCCAAATGCAGCATATCAAGTCGTCTCTTTCTCTTGTGGCTTTCTCGTGATAGACTCGTGACGGTGGACGATGGTACTCTTCACGAGGGCTTTACTCGTCGACGGCTGTCCAGCACAAGCCGTTGTAGATCCAGGGTTCAAAGGCCTTGGTCGAAGATCAAGCCTCTCAGCAGTACGGGAGCACTGGCTGTCCTCAGCACCGACAACTAGTACCTCCCACCACGACCACCGAGTCTTGTGTCCGAGCCCACCAACCTGCAAGTTCCCGCTAGCGTACCCCTCCTTGCGATTCTTTCAAGCAATTCGAAGCCGCTCTTACCTTCCTTCTTCCTTCTTCCTTCATCATGGCTTCGCTAATATCTGTTCTGTGCGATACTGACGTGATCAACAGCAGTGGTTCGTGTTTCTATCACTCATCCACCATGTAGCTCTGAGCTATGCTGTCTGTCTGTCGGAACAACAAAACTGGACGCTTCGTGCGTGCCAGCAGCGCAAAGACAAGTAGAGTTCTAATGTCTTGACTGTCTGTTCTCACCTGATCGGCAGACGCGCTGGGCTAATGCTGCCTCCGAGATGCCGCATACTATGGCGAGCGGAGCTTCGAAATGGCCAACATCTTTTTACTTTGCGTTTTCTGCGTCTTTGAGTCGCGCCCGTGAGACAATTGTATGACTCCAGAGGTTGCTGCAATGCCCTTGAGATCAGCTTTCCCCCTCGTCAACACTCACACGCGAATACCTCACTCTTCTTTGTCAGCGTCGACGACATGAGCTTGGGAAGGGTTGCTACAGAGACGTTGTGACTGTGGAATATACACCCGCGCAAATTTGGTATCAATGTCAGGCAGGGCTGCTGGGTTCAGGGGTAGAGGGTAAAGATTATATCAACAGGTCTCTATGTAAACTCCAGCAGACCACCCCTCCAAGTCCTCTCTAACTATTGCTCCGATTGTCATCAACATTGCCAGGCAAAGCAGCTGCGCAAGTAGCTGGCTTGTTTTCATCCAGGGCCCCTTATCGTTCATCCAAGGCCGAAGATGCTACGGAGATAGCATACTCGACTCTTCGTTCTTGTCTTCTTGTCCTCGGAAGAGTTCCACTTGTATTCGTCCTTCGCGCTCATTGCCCATCTCAAGCCTTCCTTCTTCTTCTGCGAAGCTTCACGGCTCTTGCTTGGCTTCAATCACCATTTGCCGCTCGCAGATGATGAGCACGTCGACTTTCTGGCAGGAGAGAATTTCCGCCGTCACTCGGACTATGCTGCTCTCCGAAGAAGTAGAAATCGTGGGCTCAGAGCAAGCTTTAGTGTCGCGAACGATCGGCCGCAGTCAAGCTTTCATGTTTCGATCAAGCATTGAATCGAACACGAGAGCATAGACGTCCTCCGTAGTTATCATGAAGGACGCTGGGCGGTAATTTGACTTCTCTGAATGCTGATACTGCCAGCTTTTCTCATTTGAGCTCATACTCCGGTGTCGTTCATGCCAGGGGGTCGTGCTTCATGGCGCAGACACTGTGACGCCCCACCGCATCATACAAGTGATTATAACTCTTCTTGACGTTGCTGCCATCGCGTCTCGTCCTCAATCAACGATATCCTCCGTGTAATACAATCTTTTCTCCCTGATATGCTGGTCTCTCATCTTTTGCCAATTGCGCGCAACAGTACTTCGGGCGTGGCGTTGGCTCGTGTAGGATCGAAATCTTGTGTCTGCTTTAGATCCTGCGGATGGTGGTGCTGACGTCGCAATGTTATGGAGATGAAAGGGTCTGATAGATTGTTGCCAGCGCCAGGGCGTGGTAGGGCGGAAGGAGCTGACGAGTTGGTCTTTGCGTCTTGCTTGGAACTGCGAGTGGCGCAAAGCTCGTAGGTCAGGTTGACAGTCACCAGTGGCTGAGGATCAACAGTAGTTGTGGTTATCCTGGCACCTCAATGATCTGAGCACCGTAGTTGTGTCAGCGAGAGCTTCGTAACCATAGACTTCATCGGTTACGGCGTTGCTGGCGCAGCAACATGCGCCGGAGACCTATGACTATCCCTCCTTATAGTGGTACGTGATGGTGCAGATCTACCTCTAGTTGAGTGGCAGGACAAGGTGTCTGGAAGAATGCGCTGCGGCTCTGGTATCTGATAATGGACCGAGGAATCTTGTATTGGCACTCGACTCACGTCTCACCACTCGTCGGTATCGAGAGTCGCTTCGCGCCGTGTTAGAGTTGCTCGACTCCTGGGGAGCTAACGTACAGCATCAAGGGATCGAATGAATTTTCGCGGTCCTTACCCGGAGGCGAAGTCGATTTGTGAGCTGATCGTAGGTCGTGTCGGGTTGGTTGATTCGGACTACAGGACCACTTTGAGCTGTCAAAACAGCATGTGTATCGTCATGAAGTTGGTGAAATCACAGCTTACTGATTTCCTTTACCGGGAAAATGTCTATGGGCGTCAATGGATGTCGACCCATGGTCAAAGATTCGTCCACGCGAGCTGCAAGGACCGTTCAGCCATAACGAAGGGTGAACTTAACAAAGCACTCTGGTGTGAATACGCGAAGAGCAAGTCGCTGTCGGCGTTGATCTGCTGAAGTTACACTGAAAGCCGGAGGAATCACGTGCATCGTGCTGGTTGATCAAGCGTCGGAAGTCTGATCGAGGCGATGATTTGGGAGGACCAAAGCGCGTGCTTGAGCTACGCGTACAGCCTCAATATCTAATAGAGACTTTCTATCGCTCAAGCTCATCCTGAGTATCGTGAGTGCAGCTAGATCGTGATGTAGAAAGCTCGTAGCAGCAGCAGCAGCTGTTCCATGTCAACGAGTCGTAGTGAAAGCATCTTGACAGCCATATCGCCGCCTCCACCAACGATTTTGAGACACGTGACGACGCCTGCCGAGTCCTCCGGTTACCCTACAACTGGAACAACCCCGGCAGAATCGCTCAATGGAATAACTACTAATTGGTAAAACAGCTTCTTTGTCCTTACGAGGACATTGGTGTTGTAAGTACATCAATCCTACCCCTTCGTGATTCCCTCGTTGCACACTCACGTAGGGTCCAGCGATGGGTTTCAGCGCCTTCGTTGGGCAGTGAACCAGTTCTTATCCTTGTGTGGTATGGGTCACTGGTCTCAGACCTCGAACAACGAGGCCGAATCCTCCTGTCTTCTGTAGTCGCTCTACTGTGTATCATGCCCTTAGCGGATTGATCACTGAGTTTGGGAAGACAAACAGCGTAAAGTCCAGGTCGCTCCTGGCCTCCTTTTTTGTTTTGTTCAATCAAGTCTTTGTTCAATGGAAGCTATTGTTCTTGGTGAGGACAACTACTTTGGTAACAAGCGTTCGAAACGGTCGAGTTCGAAACCTGACCGAAGACTTCGCTATGCTTTTTTGCCTACGCTGTTTCCTCGATCGATATACGTGGCATACCTTATTCGATAGAACGTGTAAAACTCTCTGACCGATCCTCAAGATATCAGTGGATCGATCGAAAACGGTATCATGTCAGATTTCATCACTTGTGTTGCCTCAATGAACGCATTCAGGGGTAGGTAATGCGATGCGAACTTCTTCAGCTGCGACTTGCGCTCAGTCCAAGCGTTTCTAACCCGCCACATCCTCCTCTCCGACCGACCCTCGAAATAGCACGATGCTATCGTCGCCGTTATACAGCTCTCTGCAGTATCGATTACTCGATATGACCCTGGTAGATCCAGTGTGGATACACCAAGACGCGTCGAATCGATCACTGCAGGACAAGCCAACCGTTTTCCTGGGGACAGAACCTTCTGGTCATCGTTCAAGAACGTCCAGCATCATACTTCGGTCCATCGACCCGCATACGATCTCGCTGACGAAGGCAGGAAACGCAGCTAGCCAGATTGCTCCTCACTGAGCAGTCTTACAATCCACAGAGACGGCGAGCATATTGCTGCACGACACTCATTTCCGCAACCTTACTAGCCTTCGGACGCAACGAACATGAACACGCTCCTCCATCGCCCTAAAGACGTCAGCAACTTTGTGCCGACGTACACCATCAAGAACACCTGCCGAAACATACCACAACCATCATCCCGACGTTCGCGCAGTGGGTCGACCGTTGCAAAGGAAGGAGATGGGAGGATGGAGACAGCGGCAAGGCCTGAAGTATCACTCTACATCCGCAGAACCTCTTCCATCGATAACATGCTGACATTTTGGCCGTGGAGAAGGCTAGGCTGTACGAGCAAGGCCAACCCTCAAGGCACGGACCCGACCTGGCCTCCACAACATCTCAAGGAGACATCTGTAAGGTGTGACTTCTGCCCGGCTTCATCATGTAGTCGCCTTTGCAGTGAGCTGTAGCTTGCGCGGAAGGTCGCACTTGTGACGACAGATACCAATGCTACAACGAACAGCGGGAGTGAGTTGAATACAAAGTCTATTCTACGTATCGCCATGCCCACCGACTTTGGACTCGAGTCTAGACCGTACAGATTACATACAACCATCAGACTACACTCGGCATATCAATCGGTAGACTTACGTACCAGGCCAGCACACTCGACGACCGCGGACGGAACTACATTGGGTTATACTCAAGTAGAGTAAGAAAAACACGGCTGCGACCCTCATGGCCCAGACACTGTACGTTTTGCAGCTGCACGCAGTCGATAACCTCATTTCCGAGCACCAAAAAATGACGTGAAGTCGACATCCTGGGCAAACTCTAGCCCCATAAACTTCACATCGTCCAACCTTGCTTCTTTCAGGCCGGCACGCTTCTCTAGCGAGAGCTTTGCGTTAAAACTTCACACTGATTCCGGTCCATCATTGTCCACCATTGCGCTACTTCGGCAGATGGAGGGATATGCCCCGGGACCGGAAGGGATAATTTGGGACAATGCGCCCCGTCGGAATCGTGGCGGTGAATGATTCCTATCTGGTTCCTAGGCTTCGGATAGCTTGCGCGATAGGCTGTTGTCGACTGGACCATCACAATAGACACCTCGACAACCCTCGCAGATTGCTTGCAGCCCTACTCGTATGTCGCTGGCGAGGCGTAAGCTAGGATTGGCGCAGGAGCAGGTGTAGACGAAGACAGTAAGGAGAGGAGATCTCTAGATGGAGATTTGTACTGACTATATGTCCGCCAGTACTCAAGTGATGGCTCGGAGCCCGGTGCTGTGATCATTCCGTAGCTTCCGCCAACGCCAATCTCAACAACCTCTTCCTCAGCGAAAGCCTTGTCAGCCGCGTTAGCCTTGTTGATTAATCCGTCTTTCTCTCACCACGTCCTCAGCCTCAATCACGGTCCCGACAAGACTTGCGACCCTGCTCATGACTTTTCACGTACTCAGCATGCTTCTGATCTTCCGTCCAACTCTCTGTGTCTACTTTAGTGAGCGTACTGGCAACCTACTCACTCTTGCAACCTTTTCTCCACCTCAACTCAGCACAGCGGCCACAGACTCAACTTCGAGTCTGACAGGAGCTCTGGTAACAACGCTCATTACATCGGCTATGTTGCCACTCATCTCGGCATCTAGATTCCGCAGCGAACCTATTATCTTCTTGGCCCGTGTGATGCTGCATATTACAGAGTCGGTTCCAGTATATGAGTCCGGACGCTGCTTACATCCTGCGATACAAGTTTTGAAGAACTACATGGTCTAGAGCTGGCGCATGGTGCCGGCGTCGAGCATAAAGGGAGAGAGCCATGGCTACTTTGTTCGATAGTCTAATATAACGATCCAGCAAGCCAAAAATTTTCGAACAATGGAACAAAGAGTGCTTGGTACGGTATGTTGCCTGCCAACCGTATCGCCGGCGACCTCTTACACTAGACAGATCTGAGACAATAACAGAAATCAAGACTACTACGACGATGACTGCATTAATGCTTACGATAGGCGTGGAGCTCGAGTTCCTCATTGTCTGCCCTTATGAGCTATTGGACGAAGACGAGTGTGAGTACGATGGCATCCTCCCAATACAGGGTATAGTCTACGAGAAGCTGCGCGACGCTGGCGTCCGGGCTTCTTTCGAAGGCTATGCCAATCCAAGTTCCGTGAAGACCAAAGACGATGCTTACGGCTGCTGGCAGATCGATATTGACGACTCTCTGAAGCTGAGTGACGTCGAAAGAAAAGCAGTTCCACAAGGCTGGGCATCCTACGGCATGGAGCTCAGCTCTCGCACATTCAGTCTCAAGGACGACGACTGGCAAGGCGAGATCAATACAGTCTTAGAGTGTCTTCAAAGCCTTCAACAGATAGATTGCCGCGTATTGACTAACGAGAGCACAGGTCTCCATGTCCACGCTGGGTTCGGGGATGAGAAGACTCCTCTCAGAACAGCCAAGAATGTCTGCTCTCTTGTCACCGCCTTCTCGCACTGCTTAGATGAGTTGCACCACATCTCATGAACTCATCATCCGGACGGCCCACTCAACGTAGCGTGTGAGATCAACTGCCACATGCCCATCACTCAGTTCCATCGCAGTAATCATGTTCTGCATATCAAGGACGCCAAGCTCTTTGACTGGCTGGCGTGTATCGAAGAGCATATTGTCAGCTACGAAAACTTCTTCCAGGTAAGTGGCATGAGTGATTCACTCATCACCGGCCATCATTGTGCCTACAACTTCGAGAATCTCTGGCAAAAGCCAGCTCACGATGGCCTCGAGCCGATAGGGACTATCGAGTTCCGTCAGCACGCGGGTACGCTCAACTCGAAAGCTATCTGTGTCTGGGTGATGCTAACGACGCAGATTGTAAAGTTCTGTACAGATGTCTCAGCGCCAGACTTCCTCCGTCTACTGATCAGCTCGGTGAGCCCAAGGATGACCTTACCGAATCTGCTAGCCTTGGTCTGTAAAGATCGGGAGACCAAGCAGTACTACACTGACATGATATCGGACAGCATCGATGACATCGGCAAGTTCTCCCGCTCCAAGAAAGCTTCCCAGCAACCCAAGAGTCTGTGGTCTGGCGTCTTCCAAAAGGCATCGCTCGTCCAGCTGGAGCATGTTAATGGCACCATCGTAGCGAAGGACTCGTGTATGAAGGCGCGATTCGCACAGATCTCGAAGTACAAAAGAGAAGGTAAGTATGGGACTCTTCCATCTTTCGTGATGCCGTCGAGGGTCGCAGACGACCTAATCCTCAGCTTCGAGAAAAGATGCAGAAAATCGTTGGAGCTATGCCTAGCGGAGGACCGCGAGGAATCCGAGACACATGAGCTCGCAGCTGCATTGCAGTTCGTTGCTTCCGTGTATGGAGCGGACTTGACAGAGGAGAGGTATCTTGCAAAGCTGGCACAGTACTGATACCACCCATATCGCTCATTGTAAGGATTTTTTCCGGCCCTCGAGATGATTGTGTCCAGAAGTCCTGAGTTCCAGTGCCTGGTGTCAGGACCGTATCAAAAGACCCCACACGGCCGTCACGACCTCCCTCTAATCATCACAATCTACAATCTTTTACTACCACGTTGCGGTGCTCTTCGATCAGGCCGGCACTCAAAATCGTAGTTCAGAAACGCCAGCTCGTCAATGACGAGTCGTCCCATGACCATTCGCTCTGCTGGAGCACATCGTTCCCGTCAACAACTATGTATGTGGATTGTGTTCGTTAGCAAGTAGAATTGTGCGCGACAGCATGTCAGGATGAGACCATTTGCCTCCTTCGCGTCCTCTGAACGTATGCCGAGCGACGCCGGCGGCCTCCTGCACGATCGCGTTGATCGCAGCCCTGACTTGCCTTGGCGGGTGGCAGCGGTGGCCGAGCTGAGAGACACTCGAGGACCGATTCGAAACATCGCACCCAAGTACGAAGCTTGATTTCGAGCGATCCATAGGGTCAAGTAGCTAAAAGACTTGCATATGCTATTACTCGGATTTTCAGTTTGGCAGGTCTGCAGTCCATGTAATATAGTCCGCGGCTTGTGAGAAAGAGTTGTTCATGAGAGACATAACTATGTACGACTCCACGCAGCCCCAAATGCTCACGCATCTCTCTGTGCAAGTCTTCTGCCATCGCCTGAGACGCGTTCCGTGTGTCTCGTCCAGCGTTTTCGCTAGTATCCTGATCTTCTGACTAACGAGCCTCATCATAACTCATGGCAACCAACGCCTATCAAAGACTCCCCAAAACACCAGTATCCACACGAAAATCCTGGTCTCATCTCTAGACATCACTAACAACACTCCTCCTCCTGTCACTCCCAATCATACTATGGAACTCCTCACCCTCCTCATGGCTGACTCGCGGAGACTCCACGCTATGCCTATCCCCAAATGGATTCGCATCTACCACATGCGGCCCACCTAACATCCCACCCACGCTCAACCGCGCCACGCGGACCGAGTGGACGGAGGCAGTCTCGGAGTATTGGTCGGAATTGAAGGATCGCTGGGAGATACTTCGTGAGGTCTGCGGGCGCTCGACAGGAGAGACGAGGAAGTTATTGTCAAGATTCGTCGGGGAGGAGGAAGGGCTAGGATCGGCGAAGGGCGAGCGTGTGGTTTCCTGGTGGTGAGGTTCGCGGACGGTGGGGATGAGGGTGGTAGCTGCCAGGGCGGCGGGTTCAGGTACTTCTGGTATGGAGGTCCTGTTCAGACTACCACCACCTGAACCATGCGTGGAAGGCAGAGACTTGGCTTTATAAGGCGGTGGTGGTTCATCAAATGTAGTGCCGCCTTCGCTGCGGCGTGGTGGAGCGTAGTACTCACCGCTTTCACCCCGGCGAGAGCCTTGAGAGGAGGTGTCGAGGCCGGTGAAGTAGGCGTTGTTACGGTTTGAAGTGACTACTGGTGCTGGTGCAGCCGTGGATGAGGAGCCGCGGACAGAACTGAATTTCTCTCGCATAGCTGGGAGGAAGGCGCCGCCGCTCGGTGAGCGTTCGCGGTTTCGCTTGCTTCTCCGACGGAGGCAGAGGAAGGCCAGGATGATTGCGAGCAGTGCGAGAAGGATGGGCACGACTACTGCTGCTGCTAGTGCGCCGTGCGACATGCTGTGGGGGTGATGCGCGTTACCAGTCAGTGGTAGTGGGTTCTGAGTCTCGGAAGCTGCTGTTCCTGACGAGGAAGAGGCCATGCTAGCACTGCCATGTAGAGACGAAGCACTGCTGTACGACGCACCACTTGACACGGCGCCAGCTGGTTTGGTTGACGTGGTGAAGGTCGTTTGTGATGAAGATGCAGATGAAGCTGTCGCATCTGCTGCAGATGCTGTAGACTGAGTCGAGGGAGCTGATGCAATCGCTGATGCATCGGAAGTGCTCTGGGATGTACTCGTGGGCGTCACAGCTGCGGCAGTGCTCGAAGGTGCCAAGTTATCTGTTGTAGATACGCCGAGCGGTATACTGGTCGAGATGGTGTCGCCAGAGCCGGACGTCGTCGCCGCTGCCACGGAAGATGCCTGCGCCACACTCGCAGCACTCTCAACACTGGCGACACTCGCTACGCTTGCTGCAATGGCGCTGGATTGCTGAGCTGCCAAGTTGGATGTGAATGCAGCGTATGCGGAGGAACCACCGAATCCACCACCAGGGCCGCCGCCTCCACCTTGAGCTACCATGTTGGACTTTGCTGGTGTAGCTTCGCTACGGCGACAATCTGTAGTATTCCAGCGCGAAAGCAGAGCTGTCTGTCGGGTCGAGGAGATGGTATCCGGACGATCTGAAGTGAAGCTGACACTACAGGATCCCGGGTTGGTATCTGCGGAGAAAGAAGTGGGGAATCCCGACGCTGATCAATGTCTGGTAGGCCAGTGAAGTTTAATGACGTCGAAAGACGGTTCGATGCTGCAGGTGTAGGTGAATGATGGTGTGCTGCAGCTGTACACGTGACGGAATAAGGACTCGATGAGTTTGCCCAGGAAATGTATGGCAGGAAGGATGAAGGATTGGCCTTTGTGGCTCTTTCAATACTACGCCGTGTACCAAGTCATTGCCCGATACGAGAAGAGCTGGTGGCACGGTCGTCGATTCGGTGGAACTCAATGCGACTGTTTCCCTATTTATCCAAGTGCCGACATGCCGATGGTGATGTTTCACCCGTGCCGTACATGTTCGATCCCACTGCATCAACAGAGCATACACGAACCCGTTGCTATTACCACCAGAGATCAATCCTGTGTAAATATATCGTGCTGTAAGTTGTCCAGGCTGGCAGGCCAGCGTGCCCTATGAATCACGAAGCTCGGATTGCCCGTACGCATATCGATGAACATGTGATATTCGTGCATCATGCACGTAGTCCGCCACGAGCTGCCTCAGCCTTGCGACACAAGTGCCTGATAGAGAAGTGTCTGTGATCTTTCTCAACGCGTTACCGAGACAATGTTTCTCATAAAAAGCTAGTACCACAGCTGCCATGCGACTCCTCAACGTCCATACAGTCAAGTTTGAAGTCTTTCACAGCGAACGGCCGAGATATGTCACGGCATCGCACAGATGGAGGGCAGGGGAGGAGGCCATGCTTGGCCATATCCTGAACCAAGAGAAGACAGACACTAGCGGCTACAAGAAGATCGAAGGCTTTGCGCGCTATGTCCGAGAGCATGTGAAGGGTGTGGACTGGCTGTGGGTGGACACTTGTTGCGTAAACCAAGACAGTAATGTGGAAGTTACCGAAGCCGTCAATTCCATGTTCCAGTGGTATGCTGATGCAGAACTGTGCCTGGCATATCTGGCCGATGTTCAGGACCCTGGAAATCTGGATGAATTTGTTAAGAGTGTGTGGTTTGACCGTGGCTGGACACTCCAAGAACTGTTGGCGCCGCGCACTGTGCTCTTTGTGTCTAGTGATTGGCGTGTTATCGGTCACAAGGGTGATGGCGCGAGCAGTGAAGAGCACATCACTCAGGAGCTGGGGCCATGTTTGATATCACGCATCGCGAGCAGGACACGAATCTCGGAAGATGTGCTAAAAGATTATAGCCAGAGTAAAGCTCTCACAACAGAAGAAAAGCTTGCCTGGGCCACGAATCGGCAGACGACCCGGCTTGAGGACATGTACTATAGCCTGCTCGGGATCTTCGACGTGCGAATGCGACTCGACTATGGTGAGGGAAGGGTCTCTGCTCGAGAGAGATTGCTGAAGCATATTTCCAAGAAATCTCGACCGCCAGAAGACCTGAGGGAAGTCATCCGCTGGCTCGCGCCGCCAAATCCATGGTCCAACCACACCTCTGCCAGGGACAGATACGAGAGCGGCACAGGCGAATGGCTGCTGCAAAGTCAGGAGTATTGCGATTGGAAGCAGGGTGAGACAAGACATCTGGGACTGTATGGAAAAGCCGGCTGCGGGAAGACAGTACTCTTCTCCACGGTCGTCGAAGACATACGAGAGCATTGCCGTGCAAGGACTGAGATGGCTTACGCAGTGTTCTACTTCACATTCTCTGACCGTGGAAAACAGACATATGACAATCTATTGTTGTCGCTAGTCGCTCAATTGGCTGACTGTGACGCTGTGATTGCTCAACTGTCTGACGCCTCCAGACGTGGTGCGCCAAGACGAGAAGACCTTGAAACGGCACTGGTGTCTGCTTTGAACACATACTCGGAGGCGTACCTGCTCTTCGACGCCCTGGACGAAGTCCCAGAGGAAGAGGGTGTTCGCCAGCTTGTGCTTGACAAATTGCTGTGGCTGTCGCGCAAAGCGCCGTCCTGCAAGATCTTGGCCACGAGCCGAGAGTCGCAGCATATCAAGCTGTCTGCTGAAGCTTTGGGTGCGGTGTGTATTACTCTGGATCCCAACGCCGTCAATAGCGATATACATTTGTACGTGTCAAGCCTACTACGGTCTCATTCAAGACTCTCTCGGCTCCCAAAATCATCTCAGGCGATGATCGAGCAGAAAATGAGAGAGGGATCTGATGCCACGTAAGCTAGTACAAACTGGGATTCAGACTTGAGCTTTAAATTATTCTGACGTTCGCGCTGCAGGTTTCGATGGGCATATTGCCAGATGCAAAGCATAACGAATCTGAAATCAACCAGACAAAGTCATCTAGAAAGGGTTTTGAAAGATCTGCCTAACACTCTCGATGAGACATACATTCGAATGCTGGAGGCGATCGATGGAGAGCTCCGTGAGGATGCCCTGGCTCTGCTGCAATGGATTGCCTACTCGGAGAGGCCAATGACCTTGGTGGAGCTCATAGAGGCAACCATCGTCGACCAGTCTGGACAGGGTGCTGTGAAGGTTGTGGATCGTGGCGGTATTGACGATGTAGTCGATTTGCTGCAGGGTCTGGTCACAATCATATATCGCAACGACCCATACGCTTTCCCCGCCTCACACATCGAATCTACGCAGCCCGAGGAACAGACACATCGGAAGCCACAGCCGTATGACGAGCTCAGATTTGCCCATTTCTCAGTCAAGGAGTTTCTGGAGTCGAGTCGTGTACTCGTGATCGGGGGCGGGTTAAGTGAGTTCCATCTTGAGAGTGCCAGAGGCCATAGATTTCTCGCGCAGAGTTGCTTGACCTATCTGATATGGTACACTTCTGAACAAAGCATGGTTCATCATGCTTCGTGCGAAGAATTCGACATGGGAATGTCGTACAACAACCTGCCATTACTGCGCTACAGTGCGGATACCTGGGCTTATCATTCATATCGGCAATCGATTGGTAGCCTCGAGCGCGAGCTTCATCTGCTGACCGATCAGACTTCTATGACATTGTGGCGCAAAGCTCGTTCTCTAGATGTCCCAACATACCATCAGTCCAGTCTGTCCGGGTTATACTACGCAAGCTACTTTGGACTGTTGGAAGTCGCTAGTGCTCTGATCCGACGAGGCGAGGATGTCGATGGCGCTGGTGGGCATCTTGGGCGCCCTTTACAAGCTGCGTCATTCGGAGGACACGGACGTATTGTACAGCTTTTGCTTGGAGCAGGCGCGGATGTGAACGCCGAAGGCCATGTCTGGGGCACCGCGTTGGTGGCAGCTTCACTGGGCGGTCGAGAGGACATAGTGCAGATTCTTCTACAACAGGGCGCAGATGTAAATGCGCAAGGAGCGGGGATGGGGAATGCACTACGAGCGGCTACGGGAAGTGGTTCTTTACCGATAATATTACGTCTGCTTGACGCAGGAGCAGACGTGGGGGCCCATAGTCGACGACTAGGATCTGCGCTTGACGCCGCTTCGCAGGGGGGCCACCTTGAAGCTATGCGATTGCTTCTGGCTCGTGGAGCTAATGTATCGCTGGAAGATGAGTACGGACGCACAGCAATCCACCGAGCTGTACGTCATGGTCGTACTGCGGCATTCTCGGTGCTCATTCATTTTGGCGGCGTGTCAAAAAAGCACGATGCCTACGGACGCAATACTTTAGCCTGGAAGTCCATCGGAGCACAAGAAAGTTTGATGGAAGAGCTTGCATGGCCGGTTGACGATGGACTACCAGACGTTGGTGTACTCCTTCGCCAGGACAAACTTGGCTGTTCTTCCCTGCATCATTTCGCCATGGTCTGGAGAGAGAAAGGGCTTCACGGTGTGAACATGATACTGAGAGCTGGTGTGTCTCCTGACTTAGCAGACTCGCAAGGATGGACGGCCTTGCATTGGGCAGCGCTCGCAGGTAATACGGAGGTGATGAGAGCACTGATCGAGGCTGGAGCCAAGTCAGACTTGCCGGACAACCGTGGCTGGACAGCAGACGTACTGGCGCGCATCAGCGGTCATGAATATGCTCTCAAAGCGCTGCATCCATTCATCAAAGACGGAGGAAGCGCTTCTAGTCAATCACACGCTCTATGGCTAGGTAGATTGTGTGATTGTTGTGATCTGGTAAGTCCTCGTATGGTGCAGAAAGATGATTTTCAGCTGACGTCGTTGGAGAATCGTTGCGGCTATGCCTACCACTGCATGACATGTGAAGACTACAACCTATGTTTTCGCTGCCACTGGGACGTGGACAATTTTCATCCACAGCACGACTTTGAGCAACTTGTCAGGATTTGCATATGCAGTCCAACAGAGACCGAGGAGGACTGCGATGCAATGGGCGAATGCTACCATTCGGTGGTCATCAACGCACCGGGAAAGCATGATCCAGAATTTGGCTTCGTAGAACGCAAGAAAAGGCCACGAAACCGCGATCCAGGACTCGTCTTCGTAGAACGCAGAAAAAGGCTACGTAGCGAGGACGACTGATGCATTCCGGTCGCAAATAAATCAGGACCTCGAACGAGATCCAGTCACGAGTCTGGACCGCCTACAGTCCTTGATACCCGGTCACGCGATCGACCAGACCGGACAAGACCGAAAGGTCCAGCCGCTGGGCATCCAGCTCGGAAGGACAACAAACTGTCTGATAACAGACCCACGGAAAGCCGCACCTCATGCCTGGGGGTTGTAGCGGGTAAAAACCCAAGGAGCGAAGGATAGAGATTTCGATCGTGCTGGCGGATGGGAAGTAAGCAGTGATGGCGTATGACAGAACAGGAAGGTGTGAGGAGAGGACTTGGTGAGTGTTGAGCATCTGTTGTTTTTCACCGACCGGGAGGATGGCGAATCTTCTCCGAAACGAAACACGGCAAAATCATGGGATGAGGACCAAAAGCACGACCGAGAAGCGAAAGGTAGAGGTCATGGTGGTGCTGCCAGACGTGCAAGCCAGGAAATCCAGCATACGAAGCAAGCTCACCACTCCCCTTTCCGCTACAAAAACCCAGACGCACAACCAAAATCTCAGGGTATCCCAAACACCCAAAACCTCTTCACTTCGCCGCCCCTATTCGCCGCTCCTCCTGCCTCCGACCGTCTTCACTCTCACTCTCCCGCAACCATGCACATCAACACTCCCCACCTGCACCTATCACTTCATATCATCCACATCTACAACACAATCCCCGCCCCCAACACAGCCATCGCAACCGAAATACCAGCCACCCACAACCCCGACCAATCCGACCTCGGCACCACCAACCCCGCCGCAGCACCCTTAGACCCCGTGCTGGAGCTCGAACCCCCCGAACTCGAACCCGTCCCAGACGCGCCCCCCGAAACCTGCGCATCAGCCGGTACAGCCGCCGTGCCCGTTGCCGAGCCAATGGTACTCTGCGCCGTACTCACCGTAAAGCTCCCCGTGGCATTCATCACCTCGGGCGCAATGGAATTCGTATTGGACGGCGCGGCAGAATAACTGGTCGAAACGGCCTTGGCGATGCCACTAGGTCCCGCAGAGACAGTAACGATATTAGGAGCGTCCGTGGAGTTGATCTTCGCCTGAGCGAGGGACAGTTGTCCATTGTCCAGGTCGAAGACGACGTACATACTCCTCAGAATCGCATCGCCGAGAGTCTGGAACCCTTGGCCTGTACTCTGCGCGGGAACGATCATGAAAGCGCACGCCTCGCCGCCGCCGGGGTAAGGGTAAGGTTGGTTTGTCGTGGCGTTATAAATCGGTACGACAAACTCGCGGATCGGAACGGTGATGTTGATTTTGGCGCCGAATTCGAGGGTTAGAGTGGTATCGTCGTTTTGATGGCTACAAGAGCAAGACCCCTGACTATCGACGAATTTGAAGTTGGGCGCGATATACTTCTCATAGTAAGAAGTGGGTACGGACCAGGCGGAGCTACCGGTATCCAGGAGGACGGGCAGGGCGGTATCGGTTTGAGTGTAGGCTTGTTCGTTTGGGGAGCCGCCGGAGAAGAGGGGGATCGTTTTGCCGGAGATGGAGGCGCTGAGGCCGGTGACGGTTTGCACGAATTGGTCGACGGCGCCGGTGTTGATGTCGGCGAGGATGTTTAGGGTGGCTAGTTCGCCGGTGTATCTGATGCAGATCATATTAGTAGGAAGTCGGCAGAAGAGACTAGGTGGCGGTGGTGGTGGTGGTGGCGGACTCACTTCGTAGTATCAATCCCGCCAAAAAGAATACTCCCCGAATACTCGGCCACATCATTCAAAAACACCGAATACAACCTCGAATTGATCACGCCGGTATCCCGTAGTACCTCCGGCATATTCGGGTAAGGATGCTGCTGCACCGCTTCGTTCTCCGAGTAGCCTACCCCCATCAATCCGATCGCGTAGCCAGTCGTGCTGTTCACTTCCTGCGCGACGCCGAATTGCACATTACTTATCAATACATCCCCTAACCCAACTACATCCTGTCCGAAGGGGCCGACGGCTGTACTTCCATCCCCGAATGAGGTATTGAAGGCTGGTGCTGGGTCGGCGATCGAGTATGTCTTGCTGTTCTGCGGGTTGAATGTCCCGCCGCGACAGGAATAAGGACCCGTGGTTTCGCAGGTGGAGGCGGTGGAGGCGTCGAAGTAGAGGTCTGATGAGCCGGTGTCTAGGATCACGACTTGGTCTTGGGGTGGGGTGCCGACGGTTACGTTGGCGTAGTAGGCGCCGCCTGTGCTGTAGGCGAGGATGTCGAAGACGTTCGTTCCTACTGTTCCTCCGTCTCGTCTTATCAGACCGCGTGCGAGTGGTGAGGTTTGGAGGTTGCTGTCACGTTTGGCTATGCTGAGATGGGGGAGAGCTGCGTGGGCTGAGGTGGCGAGGAGGGCGAGGGTGGAGGTGGTGGTGGTGGTGCGCATGGCTGTGGTTTCGCACCGCTATGGGTGGATCGAGTATGTGAGAGGATTGTCTCGAGTACAGTATTGTAGACAAGGAAAGTGGAGAAGTAGGAGGGGAGATGATACTACGTATATGAGTGGATCAGCAGTAGTTATGAACAATCGTCAATAATAATGTAGAAGTGAGTGCATGAGAGCTGCCAGGTACGCGCAAACAAAACCCTGAAACCCGGGGGGACGCCTGAGCTGAGCTGCAAGCCTGCATCCTGCAGAGCGGTTAGACTAGTAACGTGGGCGTCTGGACCTGTGGCGTAGCTCTGCCATCCATCCTTCAGCAGTCGACGCAATGCAGACACTTGTCCTTTCTTCACTGGCGACAGAATACTATTGTACCACCTACTATGAGTCGAAAGCGAGACTGCGATGTGGACATCTGGAATCATGGAGCGCCTATAGTATCCACTTAATTCAACTTGTCAATTGCTTGAACGAAACGGTCAAGCCTCAACAAGCCTTGATGACGCGGCGCGGCACCGACTCTACGCACCGTACACTCTACAGTGACTCTCGAACTCTATTATTGACGAGCGTTACTTTAGCGCCACTGCATGGTTTCACGGGCGCCTGGAGGTGGCGAAGACAGGTGGCTTGACTCGGCTGAATCGAGGAGGCGTATGCGAAAGAACACCTCTTCTGCTCCCATCGTTGTCTTCGACATGGACATGATTGCTGGAGACGAGAGAGTCCGTCTGTTCCAACAACCTCCTCCTGTAACAAACTTCTTGGGCTTCTCCGGGGGTTCGTCCGCAGCCATCCTAGCGCTCAGACCACTTGTCTAAGCGCAATACTTCCGCTCTGCAAGCTGACGTAAGACGCGTAACGGTTACGCGTGTGTGGAGAGAGCTTCTAGCTCGAGTCAGAAAGTGTGGTGAAGTGAAGTGAGTATCGGTTGATCGATCGATTGATTGTTACGATTGTCCTCTATTGTTAAGCGTACACAGGATTGATTGCTTGCTTGTTCACGTCCGACTCTCTTTCTATTGTAGAGCTGGGGCGTATTGTTGGTTGTAGGGATATATCTGCTTTCCTTCTTCCTTGATTCCTCCGCAGTATCTACCCATCGCAAACAACAGTAACCATGCCTTCAACGCGTCGCTCCCTTCCCGCTGCGGGTCCAGCACCCTCGTCTACCCTCGCGCGGGTCGCAGGAGCTGAGATGTCCGCAAAGCAGAAACGCGAAGCGAAACGACTCAACATCGACGCCAAGGCTGGAATCGTCGGGGACCTGAAGGAAGTGAAGAAGAGTGAGGGTGGGAGTGAGGGTGGGAGTGAGGGGAAAAGGGAGGTGTACCATTATCGTGGCGCGGTGTATATGATCAAGGGCGATGAGCCGGAGGAGTGGCTACAGCAGGAGCCGGAGAGGTTCCGGAGTAAGAAGAGGAAGGTTAGTGAGGTTGATGGTGAGGGTGAGGTTGAGAGTAAGGAGGGGGTGGGGCAAGTGAACGAGCGAGAGCGGAAGAAGAGGAAGGTCGGTAACGTCGAGGCGGCTACGAAGGGTGAAGTTTCGGTGCGTGCCATCACCACCTCCAGCACTCCATCAAAGAAGCGCAAGATCTCTACCACCAACAACAGCAAAATGGACGTCACGGCCACAGTACCCACCGAGCGCAAACGATCAAGTGACGATACCGACGAAGCCGCTACCGACCCACGACCTCGCAAGCAAGCCAGAGCAACCGCCACCACCTCAGCCCCAGCTCCTCCACCACCAACCCGCCAAACCAACCCCAAGCAAACAAAACCCCGCCGTCCCCACCCAATAGCACAAGAACAACGCCGCACCGCCCACGCAGAAAAAATGCGCCTCGACTTTACAGTCAACGGTGGCCACGACAGCATCTCCACTTCCCAAGCCCGCCGCGAAGCCATAGCCAAAGGCTACCAAGTCCTGCCTCTCCCACAAAACGCGCTGGACGAAGGCAGGACTTATCGGCGGGAAAGTGCGGGCGAGGCGTTGGAGGGGTTTATGAGGAAATTGGTGGGGTTGAATGGGGAAATTAAGAGGATTGAGGGGGCGAGGAGGGAGTTGGAGGGGAGGCGGGCAGACAGAGAAAAGGGGGGCAACGATGATGCGGATGGGAAGGTGCGGAGGACGGGGGTGAATGTGGTGGAACTCCCCGCTTTTGCCGCGAGGAAAGCTGCGTTTTTGGCTAGGCGGGACAGTGGGCTGGGTTCTTCGTCGCCGCCTCCGCCTGCTGATACACCGGCTTCCGAGAACAAGGAGACTTTCTCTCAAGACAGGGCTGAGGAGGTCCTGAGACAGGGACGCATGATTGGGGAGTCTTTTCAGGAGAGGGATGCTAGGTTTGAGCGGGAGAGGGGGTTGCTGGATGAGCTTTTTGCGAAAGGGCAACGTGGAGGATAGTAGGCGGATTTTCGCTTTCTCTGCTGCAGGATACGTGCGGTGTAGGATGGGAGGTCGATGGGGTAAGGCTATCAGGGCAGCTTGTTGCTGAGAATACATGAGCATATGATTGCATGGCTGATGATGATTATGGTATTTGGGCTGGCAGCCAGAATATGGCTATACTTGGGCTGACTGTCAGAATATGGCTTGGCTTCGCTCGGCTTTGGAATGTGGATGTGAGATGTTGTATATGCGATCCCTTACATAGCCCTATAACCCCCTGCCGAGACATCAGCATCATGAATCTAATACACATCTATCTATCTGCCCACTTCAGGTTCTCCACCCCGCACCATCTCCAGCACCTCCCTCACCTGCTCCTTCGTCGTTATCGGTCTCGGATTCGTAAGGACCCAATGATCCGTCAAGGCGTTCGTGGCGAGCTGATCGAACTTCTCCTCTCCTACCCCGACCTCCTTTAACGTCGAAGGCATTCCCAACGCCTTGACAACAGCACCGAGTAAATCCCCTAGCTCGGCGGCCTTACCCAGACCGACCTTCTCGAAAAGTTCTGCGACGGAAGGTTCAGACCACAGGATCTCGCATACCTTCTTCTGCTGCGCGGCGTTGGCGGAGGTGTTGTATTTGCAGACGGCGGGTGAGAGGATACAACTCGTCTCCCCATGCCCGACCCCAAGGGGACCGAGCTGGTGACCGATTCCATGCGATGCACCCATCGGGACGCCGTGGAAGAAGACGCCTTTCATGGCCTCAATTACTCCCTTTTGACACGCCAACCTCGCTTCGAGGTCCTTGGGCTCGGCTTTCGTTTTTAAGAGTCCCGGGATGAGCAGTCGAAGTCCTGTCTCCGCACTCGCCGCGCTCTCCTTCGAATTAGAGGCGGAAAGACTACATAAACTCTCAACACAATGATCCACCGCCCTAAACCCCGAACTCAACCAGACTTTCTCCGGCGTCGTAGTCGTCAATTCCGGATCCAACACCACGAGTTTCGGTCCAACGGTAGGATGACCGAGCCCGTGTTTTTGGTGCGTGGTGTCGTGGGTTCCGCCGCCGAGGTCCGAGTACTCGCCTCCGGATAAGGAGGTGGGGATACTGATGATGGGGATAGTTGGGCGGATGAGGTCGGGACGCCTGCGGGACCAGTCTGAGCCGGAGTGGAGATTGTCTAGGTCTTGGAAGGTGCGGGCGTTGTTTGCGATGGCCTGGGGTGGGGAGTCAGTATGATCATAGACGTTTGGTGATGGGAGGAGTGAGGGTAGAGCATACGGTGGCGACGATCTTCGCTCCATCCGTCAGACTTCCAGCTCCCAGGGTGATGAGCAGATCGGCTTCTAACCCTTTCGCCTCAGCGGTTATCTCCAGAATCTCGGACCAAGGCGTATGCGGTTTGATGCCCTTCCGAATGCCCACGACTTTGTCGCCCAGTGCTGATTGGAGTCGTTGGACATGGTTCGTGTTCCTGGCCAAAGAGGCTGAGGCGATGATATAGACTCGTTTTGCATTGCAGGTCTCTGTCACGTGTTTCGCGCAGCCTTCTGGGAAGGGAATGCCGTAGGAGACTTTGGGGCCGGCGGTCGTGAAGGCTTGCCAATATTGCTCGTTGGTTTGGGGCTGGTGGGATGGGGAAGCCATTGCGGGTTTGGGTGAGCAGGATATTACGCAGACAGACGCTCGGAATATCGAGACGATTGGTGGTTCTTGGCTTCTCCACTTCATAGTTTGTTGTAAGCCGAGGCGTTTATGTTATATACGTGTGGGCAGAGTAGTTTGGTGGTCTGTAACTCTACGGCTGATGACTGATCCAATCCTAGCTATCTTGACAATGGACAGGGAATCTACAGTAGAACGACCATGTTCAGGTCCAGGATCACGTCCTAATCCGCTGCTCATTGCGAACTGATTGTATCAATCATGGTAGCGTTCTCTTGCGAAGCCGGAACCTAAAGCAGAGTTGCCTGGTGCGTTGATGATTGCTCTTCCGTC
Source organism: Recurvomyces mirabilis (assembly GCF_035927965.1). NCBI lineage: Eukaryota > Fungi > Ascomycota > Dothideomycetes > Mycosphaerellales > Teratosphaeriaceae > Recurvomyces > Recurvomyces mirabilis. The sequence goes on along the minus strand of NW_027041973.1, from coordinate 65,267 downwards.
GCGCTCGCTTATTCCTTTGCGATTCCTACCTGGTCTCTGTTCGACAACATCTGAAGTCTCTAGGTCATGCGATGTATAACAACTGTTAGTACTTCAGTTCGGCGGTCCGGTAAGCCCTGGTCGCAAACATGAATACAGTGGGTGAAAGTGGAGAAGCGGATGGAGAGCAGGATATGAGGACGAAGTGGTCCTTTCCTCGTCATCTGGATGGTCGTTAAGCTCGGGGATAGCTATTGCGTCGCACTGTGTTGTCTTGTATGCAACATTGCATCCCGTTAAGGTTTCGTGCGAGCCATCCCATTCCCTTCCATTCTGGCTTGAGATGGGTCACGGTGACTAAAGTCCCTTCCAGTCCTCCCACTCGCTCGCGTAATTCACCAGCATAGGTCCAGAACCGGGGCATATGCAAACTTCACAGCTCGACCGTCGTCCAGCGCCGCACAAGCGCATCCACCACGTCCTCTTCATCGTCGTCTTCCTCCACTCTCTCCTCTGCACGATCCCGTCCCAAAATCTCACATACTTCCTCTCCGTTGATCTGAGGGGGTCCAGATTGCACGGACGCCATCCAAGGGGGTCCGTGGAGGTAAGCCGCTTTTTCCGGCATGCTGATGCCCCCATTAGCGCGAGGATCCAGCGGCGTCAGCCCTGTATGCGCTTCTAGATCAAAAGATGGGGAGTAAATATAGAAGGCCGGTAGAGGGGTATAGGCGCATTGTGGATCCCTAGAATGCGCTGGCGATGGCTGTATGGAGGCCTGATGTTGTGCCGAAGTCGATTTAATAGGTTCTTGTGGGAGGGTTTCGATATCGAAGGAAGGATCTGCAAACACCGACAACAACGATGGCCCATTCCTGTCTGTTCGCAGACCTATGCCAGCGTTGTCGTCGTCGTCGTTATCATCGCCGTTACCGTCGTGCCAAGAGCTGGACAAGATTCGACGGACGGCACTCTCCACTCGGCGATATTCCTGCTCAAGTAAGCTCAGATCTGGGTGTCCGTGCTGCCGGAGCAGATTCTCGCAGGTTGTGCTTGTTGAGTGGAGGCTGAGCGCCGAGTATGAGCATGATGACAAGCACTGTAGGAGCTTTCCGTGCCGAGGAGAGTGCGATGCAATTCTTGCGGGTGGGATCGCACGTGCGTGGTATGCTGGACCATGGGCAAGTGGTATAGCCCTAGTCGATGGAGTAGACGAGGCGCGGACACAATTCCGGGCGAGGGCGCGAGATCCCGTTGAAGCATGCCCAAATTCGGCCCTGCTTGACGTTGCTGCAGCGTGAGCTCGATTATTATCCGGATTTGGCGCCGGCCACGTATTGACATGGACATCAGCAATGTCATGTGGCGTAGCCATCATGTTGATAGTCCCTCCTCCCTGGGCGGCGAACATAGTATGGAGCCCCTCCGCTCTTTATTTTCGGCGGGGTCCTGAGTTTGCGTCATGGCCAACAGATCCCAGCGAGCGCTTCCTAGGGTTGGGCGAGCTGGCTGTTGCAAGCGGCCGGTCATCAGCTTCGTAGTGGACGGTCGTAGCCAATGCCTTCTCTGCAGAGATGGCATCGTCCTTCGATCGAATCAGCGGCACAAGCTGGGTCTTCTGCGTCAGTATCTCTACGTCACTGTTTGACGATCTGTGCGGAACACTCGTCAGAACGCTCGGTAATGCGATTGTTCGATAGTACTAACCTGGCAGCGATCTTAGCATATTGAAGTATGCCCAGATACACCAGCAACAGGGATTTAAGGCTCTCGAGCTGTGCAAGCGCAAGCATGACTCCGTCCTTCTTCAATGGCCACTTCCAACGCTTCGCAGCTGCCATACGGATCCCGTCCTCATCGTTGAGAGGGAAATAATCCGATGCCATGTGGTCAACCTCTTGGAATACAGCTTTACAGTCCTCGAGCACAGACTGCGTGTCGCAAAGCGCTTCGGGACGAACCAATTCGAGCTCTTCAACCTGTCCAAGCAGTCATCCAAGGTGCTGGAGAGCTGCAGATGTCAACTTTACCTCCCGGGAGAGCTTCTTCACGTCTTTATCGGCCTGTGCGTAATCTTTGATGTACTTCGACAACGCTCCGTATAGCTTGAAGCCGCTGTCAGCGACCTGCAGCACACCAGTAGCGACGGAAAAGCCGTCCACGAGGGCCGCAGATTGAGTGAACAGAGGACATGATACTATCAGCGAGCAGGATGGGATTTATGATGTGCTCAGTCGAAAGGCTGAAAATGGGCGGAGCTCCAGCCTTGCAGCTGTACTGCGCCACAACCGAGACAGTTGCCTTGCACCGTGATAGGATCGTGAAGCGAGACCTCTCGACGCATGTATAGTCACGTACTGGAGTGTGCAATCGAATGTCCCATCGGACAGATTTGCGATCGAGTCCGCCTTGTGACGGCGATCATTGCGATGCACATTGCGGCGTACTGTCGGCTTCCTCCTCTTCGTCTGCCTGACTCTCATCTGCGCCGGCTTTGACCAGCATCTCAACAATATCCGTGAAGCCTCTCGAAGACGCTGCGTGCACCGCCGTTCCATGGCTCTTGTGACAACCTTTCGCCTTGACGTTGGCGCCAGCCTCGATCAGGAACTGCACAATTCCTGGATTGCCAAACCACGAGGCAAGCTGTAACGGCGTCCCATGTCCATCTATATCCATCTCCAAGTCCGCACCGGCTTTCACGAGCAGTCTGGCGGTTTCCAGATCTCCTGCCCTTGCCACATCCTGTAGTGCGCTGCGCGGCTCTCCTTCTGCGTTGACATTCGCACCAGCCTTGAGTAACATCATGACAATTTCTCGATGGCCCTTCTTTGCAGCATACTGGAGTGGCGTGCCCCATCTTCTGCCATACACGTTCACGTCCGCGGAAGTCTCCAGAACAACGTTCAGGAACTTCGCAATCAAACCCGACGATGTGTCCGGAATCGACTTGGGATATGCCCTGTCTGTCCTGAACTCGAGGTCGGCGCCCGCATCAATCAGGATCTGGACGATATCCTTGTGGCCGAGATATACTGCGGCATGAAGCGCAGTGCTGTAATATCCTCCCACTTCATTCACGTCTGCGCCGTTCTGCAGAAATTCCTTCACGGTAGCCTCAAGCCCAAGAGAGCTTGCGTAGTACAACGCCGAAGGGCAGGATTTCTCCTTGCTCCCAAAAGGTTTGGCCATGTCCTTTTCGCCTTTGTTCCACTCGCTCTCATCCGGATCATATACCATCTGCCAGTCTCGACGATAATCATCGCTCCCGAGCAGGCGATATTGGAGACTGTCTTGACCTAAAGTGGGAGGTTCAGGTTGCTCAAGTCCCAACCAAGTCATGTGAGCAGCCCACCAAGATGCAGAATACTGCAAAAGAGGAAAGGTCTCCAGATCTGGAAGAGCCGACTGCTTCTCGTGGCTGGAACTGTAGTGTAACAGATACGCAAGACAGCTGTTTGCGATATTTGGCTGGTCACGACTTGCCTGCATGGCATATCCTGCGGCTGGGCCGTCTGAGATGCGAGTAGAAGAGAGATACTCCTTGACCGAAAAGTGGGCGAGGCGTACAGTTGAGGCTGCCCAATTGTTCACAGATGTTGTAGGCTGAGTGATTGTGGTGCCATCGGTGGCTGCGCTCTCATCTATTGTGCTGACTGTGTCTTCGACGATCTCGTTTGCCTCCTCGACATGAACCAGACTGCCGAGTATCTCCAGAATATCCTCCAAGGGTCCACGATTATCCAGATCAACTCGTCCTCCCGCCTCAGGATCGATCAGGCATGCTTCGCATAATTCACCAAGTGTGAGCGGCCTCATCTGGAACGATAGCCAACGCAGCGCTCTGAGTGCCTCTGGCTGGTAGATCTCGTTGATTCGGACGAGCATGCGCTCATAAGTCTCATCGAGGCTCTTCGGCAGACACTCAAGCGCCTTCTCAGTCCACCTCGGCCGCATTCCCTTGAGCCGCTTGAGCTCTTCTAGCTGGCAGAATGCCCAGCGGAACCTACTAAATGGTCAGCGCTAGCACGATCATACTCGCGTGGAGTGTAAGTTCGACAACTCACATGCCATCGGCTTTCTGCTCGAATGTCTCCAGCACCTTCGCCTTCAGCTTAGCATCCATCTGACGTAGCCTCGGGTGTCTTGACAGTTCTGCTTGAACATATGTTATAATGTCAGCATTGGCTAATGCAGCTGTAATGGACAAAGGTATCGCGTGAAGTGCGTCAGCGGTGACCTCTATATCATGTACCTGCCGGCTCGTCATGAATATCTTGAGAATTGGTACAGCCCGCACAATACACCCAAGCCATGCTAGTACCGCACTCCTGTCCTCATCATCCTCGGGCGTTTCGTCGAGCGCATCCAAGACCAGATATGTATTATCGTACTGCTGAAGGCATAGCAATAGGAGCTCGTAAAGTAAAGTCTGCGATGGCTTCTCTGGATAGATGCCATCGTACAATTGCTGCAGTCGCTCGTATGGTACCTGACTATGGCAGAGCTGAATGATTAGAGAAGACAAGAGCGCAGTATAACTCTGCTTCTGCTTGTCCGCGAATGAAAAGTAGAAGGAGGCGATTGCTATGCTAGGCGTCTGGCCGCAATACGCACGCAGATCTTCAATCACCGTCGAGCATAGCACAGTTTTGCCACAACCAGCCTTGCCGTACAGCCATAAAAGGTTAGCCCGTGAAGTCTTCCACTGCTTGTACTCACCACTCTCCAGTAGCCATCTTCCAGTATCTTGTTCGTGCTTGTTGCGCGCCGCGTTGTGGTTCAGCGAGGGATCTGGCGGCGACAGCCAATTGACAAGCTTCTCAAAGTTGTCCCGATCCTGCCATGCCTGGACATCGACCTGCAGAATGCTCACCTGTGTAGCGACATCTCCGACACGTGTATCCACATCCACCAGCTTCTGGTGTGAGGCTGCGCTGAGGTCGAGCTGCAGAACTTGCAGTGCCAGAGACAAGTGCTGTCTAAGATCACCCACAATCTCTTGCAGCTTCACAAGTGTACTGGCTCGGAGCGGGTACCAAGCTCTCTGTACTTCCGCCCATGCTTTTGACCTCAGACCTACCGGCTGGCTTGAGCTCTGCAGCTTCTTAAGCTTCTTCTCAAGACGGCCCAGCCCTGTCGTGCACGAGCTCAGGCATTCCTCCACCTTTGTTGACCTCTCAGTGTCCAACGATGGCTTTGCCAACGACTGCTTGAGCAGTTGAAAGGTCTTCGAGAGGTCGTTGATGCCATCATACGCTGTCTTGACATCTTGATGGTAATCCTTCCATGAGCCGTAATAAGTCAGTAGACCTTGACAAATTTGTATACCAAATGAAGCCACTCCTACAGCAGTTCCAAGTACATCCATGTTGAAGAACGTACGAAGAGGTCACACCTACAGCAGTCGTGGATGTGATCCCGCTGTACGCAGCGGTGAGGCTGAACATGGTCCAATGCAGGTGGCCTTGGCCCCGCTGTCCAGCCTCAGTCGCATGCTTTGATCGGCATCTTCGCATGATGACAAGGATGTCCAAATTGTATGGGATTGAGTATGTCTGTCTCCATAGCACGGACTGTTGGCGATGCGGACCGAATATCGTAGACAGCTCCCATCAGGAGTCATATGTCTTTGCGAATTCGAACTCAGGAGCTCGAATTTTGGAGGAGTCCGTCTCGAGCTTGTCGAGATGCGAAATACGCAGAGTCTCTTGGCCGAAACACGGTGATAGCATCGGCCCGAGCTCACACGGGCGGGAAAAGGAGTCAAAACACGACATACGAGCTTCGTATTTCGTGTTTTCTCCCTCAGAGCACATGTGCCGCAGCCATAGATCTTGATAACCACGCCATTGTGTCTGCTTTGACCTTGACGTCCGCTATCTACCGACAATGTCGCGAAATTCAATGGCATGTGTACGCGGCGATACGTCCGCAGTGATAATTCTGCAGCCTTGAGCTTAAGTCGAGAAGATGGTATATGTATCTCGACTCTACTGCTCAATGGCAAGTCCTCAATCAGCGACAAATAAGGACTATCCAGCCGAATAGCTCTATCTTTGTCTTTCAAGGCTCTCGACCTCCAGCTGATACTAAGGCACCTTTCATTTGACCCCTCGAGATCTCGTCCATCAGATTTTCACGACCTACTTCTTCGATCACCTCTACCAACATGTCCGCTCCCACTGATTACCACCCTTCCCTCGATGACCCCAACGCATGGGTACCTTATCGCTACAATCCGTCTCTTGCAGCAGCGGTAATTTTCCTCATCGCATTCACCATAGCGACAGGCTGGCATGCCGTGACCTTATTCCGACGACGGACATGGTACTACACTCCATTTCTAATCGCAGGTATCTGTAAGTCATGCACACTACAGCGTAAGACGCAGAGCAGAGCGAGGTACTAACAACATCATCACAGTCGAAATAGTAGGCTACTGTGGTCGCATCGCCTCAACGAAAGATCTGTGGGCACTCAGTCCATATATCATCCAGAGCATCTTGCTGCTTGTTGCTCCAGCACTCTTCGCAGCTTCGATATACATCGTCCTCGGCCGCATTATCCGCTTCACAGGCGGCGAGCGCTACTCACTCGTGCCAGTAAAGTGGTTGACGAGAGCCTTCGTTGCTGGTGATGTGGTTGCGTTCCTGGCCCAAATGACTGGTGAGCTTCTCAATCCATTGAGACCTGTCATGAATAGCGCTGACTATACATGCAGGCGGCGGCATCCAGGCAGGCGGCACAATTTCCTCGCTCAACCTCGGTGAAAAAATCATCATTGTCGGTCTCTTCCTCCAGGTCATCTTCTTTGGCATCTTCATCACCGTAGCCACGGTCTGGCACCTGCGCTTCAATCGTCAAACTGCCGTCCAGCTCAATGCCAAGCGTGATGTTCTATGGAGAAAGTACATGTGGTCGTTATATGGCGGATCAGCTCTCATCATGATCCGGTCCATCTTTCGCATTATCGAGTACCTTATGGGTAACGACGGCTTCCTCCTGCGCCATGAGTACCTCTTGTACATCTTCGACGCCCTGCTCATGTTCCTGGTCATGGTGTTATTCTTGTGGCTGCACCCGAGCAAATTGACCATGTTCGAGACCAGCGATGTACAGCCGGGTCATGACATGGAGGAAGGCGGACAAGTAGCTGCCAGAACAGCTGGACATCGGCCTATAAGCCAAAGCACTTCTAGCGAGCGGAAGACTTTGCTCGGCAGATTTATGCCAAGCAAGCGGTAAAGTAAATGGCGACACGCCGCCGGCGTCCCTCTGGAGAGCTTTGGATTCGTTTGAGACCTACTAAAGCTACATCCTTACTGATACTAGACATAGATGTTATAATAGCGAGGCGTTCAGGTTAATAAGTCTCTCTACTTATCCATTTTGCTGCCTTGAATAAACCTCGAATGGACGACCATATGTTTGTGATACTTCACGGGCAGTCGTGTGCCAAGCCTTCGAATGAGCGCGGACAGCTGTATATCGACATATACCATGTGGTGACGTTCAGATTCTCGACTCCGAGCTTGACACTTTATGCTTTCGGCACTTCTACGTGTCCACTTTATGCCACGCTTGTGCTCTGTACGGATAATCCGAGTAGCAGCAGTCGATCAGTCTAGTGTAGATATACCGGCAGGGCACGCAGCTTCTCTCTGCAAGACTCTCTCTCCTGCGGCGCAGGTCGATGGTCATGGAACGGGCAAGCGTCTTTGGTGGTATACGGCGACATCATCTGTCCAGCATCTTTTCGCGGCTGGTGGCGAAGCGTGGTACGCATCACGCCGGCCAAGAAAGGCGCCGGCCAATCCTCGAGGTCGTCAGGCATCGATTCTTGGGTTATACCACCACGAACCCGCTCCTCAATGGCATAGGCGGCCAATAGAGATCTCTCGGAATCCGCGAAAATGATCTTGACAGCTTCCTTCGTCACAAAATGGTTCAGTCGCTCGCATTGCGCGATAAGGGCGGTGGTTATATCGTTTTGGAGATGGCGTATCTTGAGATGGCCAGCAAAGGCATACAGATTCGCGAGATCGGTGTCATCCCAATCCACCAACGATTCGGTCTTCTGCACACGTAAGGAGGCTGGATGACTCTCGGCCACCGTGGTCTCGATATGGCGTAGTCGTCCCGTGTAAAGCCAAGTGCGGAAAATGTTCAGTATTCGCTGAGAGTCGCCATTCACTCTCACGGAGAAGCCTTTGCTAATGATCGGATTGGCGATAGGTCTAGAACACTGTACGGACTCGCTTTTGCTATGAGTCGAACGGTCGATAAGCTTGGCAGACTGCGAGAATAGTAGGCCTTTGTGGACGTTGATGGTAGCGTCGCTGTCTGCAGCAGCAATGGTCACAATTCCATCGTACAGGTCCCTGTCTTCCAGTCAGAGTAGTTCGATTTAGGCTGTAGAGGAGTACGTACGTGAACATTAGGTTTGAGACGAGGGCAACGGATGACGGACTGGCTTCTTTTCGGGACTACTTTGCGCTTCTGCTGGTCGGAGGTTGTAGAGCGGAGTCGTCTGGTCGCTCGCGCTTAATGCTTGACGGTCCAGCACTAGCTCGTGGAGCCATGGTGTGTCTCCAAGCCTGATGTACGGTCTCCCTGTCTAGACTGCGATGCGACAGACATTGGTTGGCAATAGACTATGTGTTACAGCTGGTTGCGTGGATGGGCGTGGATGGGCGTGGACGCGTCCCTTCTCATAGTCACGCGCCATTGGCTGCTTCTTGCAACGCGCTAACGACTTGGGCTGAGCGTCTTCTTGGCAATAGTCTTCGAGACAGACAGGCAAATCGCATGGTAAAAGCGAGATGGACTGATGCCTCCAAGGCAATGATCAAACATGAGCACCATTGTTTGCCGTCACATCTCTATGCACTCACAACAAGAGCTTCATATAATCTAAGCCAACCAATGCCACCCCTTCGGCCACTCCGCCACCCAAGCAGCCATCTGCGCGACATTTTTATCAATGACCGCCTGTACCGTCGTATTCGCCTTCCCGTTCGCTGTAACCAAGTCACTGGTATGGAATCCACCCGGCACGATGTTCACGGGCACTTGCTCCGTACTCTGCAGCGGTCCACCAGGTCGGAGCTCGGACGACACACTCGCCTCCCGCCATGGGTCATAGCCACCATTGACGTAGAGCAGGCGTGTGCTGTTGTCGATGTACCATCCGCCTGTGTAGCTGTTCTCTTGTGCTTCCGTCTTGCCATTGGCGATACCGTATGTCTGCCCGTCTTCGGTCGGGAAATACAGGCCGCATTGACGGATCCAGTAGTTAGCATCCACGAGTCGGGAAACGAGCGTTGAGCGACCTTGAGGTGCGCCATCCTGCCAATATCCAAAGGGCTCATTGCACAGCATCCACTCCCATTGGCGATTGAAAGTGTTGGCCAGCGAAGTATCTGTGAAGATGGGCGATGTGGGATCGTATGTGTTGAAGCAATAGGTATTGTATGTGCCGTTGAACACATCGTAGCCGTATGTCTCACAGTAGCCTGGTAGGAATGTCGTATTGACCCAACTGGCATACCCGGCAAGTGCTTTCTCGAGGCCTACGCCTTCGGGACCAGGGCGGACAGTCGTGTTGGTGGCATTAGTCATGCCCTCGATCGCATCACACCATTGGAAGAAGCCAGAGTAGCCTGCGGTCAGTCAGTATATACTCAAGCATTCGCATAATGGACCTAACTTACCGGTATAAAACTGGTTACTCTGCCACAACCACGGTCCATTCTCCAACACGTTCATAAAATCATCATTATGCGTGACATTTTGCAGACCAAACATCGTCTTTAGCTCAAGAATCTCCGCAGCAGAACCAGTCGTCAAAATAGTATCCATGTGCTCAATGACAAGATTGACATCCGAGCTACAGTTCTGCGGCATGCCCTCTTGGACCGGCAAGAAATACGCCCAGTAGTCTGAGATAGCTTCTACAGGTGCGCTGGATGCCAGATATGCCCAGATAGTACCCGGGTCTACGCTCTCGATCCATGCTGCGAGGGCTCCGGAGTATGAGCCTCCAATCCACACCCATGGGACTTCCTTGGCATTGCTTCCTGGTTTGGCAAAAGGCAGCTTGACGTTGTTTGCGAAGTAGGTGAAGTCGTGGACCGCTTGGTCGAGAGTCAGATATGTCATATTCGCCGTCGTAAGCTCTGTGTATGGTGAAGATGCGCCCCAGTACCTGTGCTCGATTACGATGACTGCTGCGCCGATCTCTTGGGCCAGGACACCAGTTGTCCGGTTGATGCCAAGGTAGCTCGTGTAGGCCGAAGCATTGACCTCACCGGGCGTGAAGAGGATGATAGGTGAGCCTGGACCTTTGTAGTAGGTGGTATCCCACATGTAGAACTGCTGGAAGGTGCCAACATCTGGATTGTTGTGGTCTGTAAGCTGCGTGAAAGTGGTGTTGCCACGAGTCGAGCTCGGTGGTAGAGGCGCAACATCGCCACCGCCTGGTGGGCCGTGCTGCCAGCCTTGGTGACCACCGTATCCATTGCCATTACCGTTACCATGACCTTGCCATCCCCCGCCGTGGCCACCTTGCCAGCCTCCACCCGCTCCGCCGTGCCATTGGGCAGCCGCCGTGGCAGCTGCTGTCAGTGCAAAGAAAACGCTCTTCATCGCGGTGGACGAGATGTGAGGGTCGAGGAGAACGATGCAGAACACCTACCTCTCATCGCCTTTGGTGGGCATCTGCCCTCTTTTGAGCCAGGCAAGGTACGAATTCTCACTCCATCGCTTGGCTGCGAACGCAGAATAGATTGACGCATGGCGTCACTTCTGCAGATTGCAACCATCCAACTGTAACCTCGCACGCAGTACACGAGCTCAGCTTCCTGTCTTGATGTAGCGCAAAGATAGAGGATGAAGTTTGCCAGGACGAGTTGCCACTTATTGACTGGCGGCTCCACCTCCAAGCAGTGCGTCAGTGCGTGCCTCGGTGTTGATCGCCGGAGGAGAGCTCGACGTGAGCGAGGTGAGGTTCCTCATGGGCTTGCGATAGTATAATCAACAGCGATGCTATATGAGATGTCTTCTGTGGTCTTGCCATGATGGTCGTGGCATGGGGCCTGAGTATCGAGTCCGATGTGTACTAGAGACTGTTCGCTGGCGAGCGTATGGCCAGGCTCAAAGCAAGCCATTCTGCACCTCGCCTGTATCCGGCATCATCCCACATTGCTTGTGCACAGCAGTGCTCAGTCACGATACTATGTCTCAAGTAAGTCGACGGCAGCTGGCGCGATAAACATGCGGGAAGGATCTCCTTGGGTTGCATGAATTCATAGTTACGGAAAGCCTAAGCATCTGAGCATGAGCATCCAAACACCAACCGATGATCTCGCACTTCGCGACAGTAAAAGGAGAGAACGGTACGAGGGTCCGGAAGAAGGAGAGATGCAAGAAGGAGAGCGAGGACATAAACGACGGCGTATTGATGGGACACAAGAGACATATGACCCGCGCATAAGTCGCGTGAATATCACGTGCGTTCCCACAGGACACTTAATATCTATTCATCGCTGACCAAATGGGAGTGGCCTCCTCCGAACAATCGTCACGATAAGGGTTGGCCCTGATGCTGTCCCTATCTTTGTGCACAAGGAGTTGCTGTGCCATCACTCGGAGTTCTTCCGAGCAGCATTCGGAAACGAGCAATATGAAGAAGCGAAGACAGGCGTGATAACTCTACTAGACCAGGACGAGAGGATCTTCCGGATGTTCGTGGCATGGCTGTATACTCAAGAAGTGGTCCCGCCGAACACCGCGAGGCCAGAAGTTGAAGACGACTCGTCTTCCCACGAACTCGTGCGGACTGATCAGTATATGCAGTGCGTTGACCAGAATATCGTGTTCGAGGCTGTCACTGTGGGAGAGACGCCCCTGGACTACCTCTTCCTCAGGCCAGGCTGGACACCAGGGTGTGAGGAATTCGCAGAAGAAACAGAAAGCTATTGTTCGACCGAAGCACCTTCCGAAAGCACCTCAATCTTCGACGAGGAAGCCAACGATGACGCTGAGAACGACTCTGATGCACTCCCTGGAGACCAGTCTGATATCCCACATATTGAAGCGTATGAGCAGAACTATGCCAACGAACGCCTATACATCGAGACCGGCCAGATCCAGGACATAGACTGGGTAGAGCTCTACATCCTAGCTGACCAACGTGGCATTGGGCGACTACGAGACGATGTGATGACTACGTACATCTACGAACATAACCGCACCCAGTGTATCGCCACCTCTGCCTCCATCAAAGCAGCCTTTTCATACCTACCTGAAACAAGCAAGATGCGCGAATTCATCCTCAGCGAGTACGACTGTTACGGTGGCAAATTCAGCGGCCGAGCCAGCCCAGACGACCTGATGGAGCTACCGAGTGCCTTTCTCGCTCATCTGCTTGCTCGCAAATCAAGCGAAGATGATTTGCGCCCGCCACATACCTACGCTAATCTTTGTCGGTTCCATGAGCATGCGAAGTCGATCGACGTGGTGGCATGTCAGGAATTGAGTGCTTCCACTTTTGGCTCTTTAGACAAGCGGAGAGCTTTGTATTACGGTGTCGATGATATGGTCGACAAGCTGAGACCGATTAATGGACATACCAATGAGAATCTGTAGGTCTGTCCGACCCAAGGACTGTGCGTACTGCTGCGATTTACATCAACATCTGTTCATCAATCGTCCTTTACCCGATGGCTTTTGCTGAATGCGTTGCCATTCAAAGGCCGCGGCGCTCTAGGACTCGCCTTCCCGGCCTGGACTCTACAGAATTACGCGTATCGTTTGTGTCCTGGATATCACTGACGTGTCCGATCTCAATGTCCAGGTGCACGCCATGAAATGGTAGGGCCGCACTGTTCCACCCAGCCAGACCTGCGAGGGAATGGAAGGCAATCTTTTTCATCAGCGTTGGCCAAATAGGGTAGTGTGATTCGGAGCGTTGAGAACACAACCATGGCGTTTGCGTTGGCTGACCTCAAAAGGCAGGCAATGCAAACGATTTAACCCTCCGCAAGAGCATTCTATTTGGGATGCTTTGACGGAAGGCATGACAAGCTACTTCACCATGTGCGCGTTGGGAATCCCCACGCCTGCTTCGGATGCCCTATGGACATAGTTTTCGAGTCTGAGGCTATATAGAAGCACGACGCCGTGCATAAGTGTATTTGAGTTGTCAGCTTGATGGTATTGGAGTTTTGCGTGATGCTGTCCGCGCTTTTAAATATATCGAACTGACATGCTTTGTTTTGATGTCGCTGGAGAACGACAACTAGACTGTTCACCCAGTCACGATGAATATAACGACGCGAATGCCTGATTTGACCGGAGAATTTCTGTTTGACAGGTGGTCGTGGAGAAAAGGAAGCACGCCAACCGAGCTCCGCAAAAGGATCGTCGGCTGAGTGCCACTGATGTCACAATTCCAAAGCCATCTTGCTTAGCAGCACACGCGAACCTGGCAGAATAGGACGATTACGACAGTAGTGTAGAGGTCTTGTCCCGTGCCGCACTCATCGTTCGATCGTGCTTCATGTAAGTGATCCGAAGTCCACGAACGTTTCTACACAGCAATTCCTTGGCAAGAGTTCACCATGGCGACCGACCTCAGTACGCAAGATAAGAAGAAGAACCGAATCAGCAACCTATTCGGCAGCAAGAAGAGTTATGAAGGCATGGGAGGACGGCCAGACGTCGTCTCACCTACTGGACATGGGCACAGCGCCGATTCAGCCTATGCTTCGAGCGACCCATCGACTCATCGACCATCGCCGGACAACCAGTATGTTAAGACTGTGCCGATTGAGAACACTGGCAAGATCAGCGGCGTGTCTCGCGACAGACATCTTGGCCTGAATGAGAGCACGGGAGAAGTACTCGACACAGACACTGGAGAGGTAGTCACTACTGTCACGACCACAACTACTACAACCACCACAACCGTCCACAAAGGCAAAGGTACCGACAAGAAAGAAACTATGGTACAGGTCGAGACACGGCCTGGAGAGCACAACACCTCAGCGCAAATAGCAGAGGCGCCAGGTGATGGGCCGAGCAACAGGCTGCACCCATCAGCCACCGAGCCACCGCGCCGCACTACACCAGCACCTATTGAAACGCAACAACCGCACCATCAAAGCATAGATGTAGGATCGCCGACCTCGCCCATGCGGAATCCGAATCGCAACAGTGGGCCGTATGGTGAGCCTCCTTCTCCCTATGGCAAGCACAACTTTAGCTACCCATCAAGATCAGACCTGAAAGGAACCGCAGCGACAGGTGAAGAGAATGGCTACCAGCATCACGATTACAGCGCCCAACCGCAGAACAACTACCCGCAATCGAGACCGAGTCAGCCGAGCGCTATCGAGAGTTTGAAGGCTGCTGCTATCGGTCTGCATGTGAGTTCCGTTTGCAACTATCTACGCTTTGCTCATCGCATACTGATATGGTCATGACTAGGGTGTCGGGGAAACTCTCCGATCTACGCTGAACAATGAAGTGGATAGCCGCTTCCCACGCTCCAATGCTGAGAAAGCCTCTTTTGCCAATGCAAAGAACCGCGCGGAGATGGAGAGAGGTCAAAGAGAAATGGCACGCCTACGAGAAGTCAACGGTCTCCGACCGACAGTGTCACAGCAATCGCCACCTATCCAGCAGAATCAAATTGGTTCAGGCGCAATACCAGTCCAGAGACCCACGGATGCTCTCCCACCACCACAGCAGAATGCGGACGCACCCCGACTCCACGCACCCGGAACATGGGGTAGTGGCCGTGTGAACGACGTCCGCAAACCGGGTCCCAACGTCAGTGTCAGCCCTGTGAACCCAGATGTCGTCCATCCAGCTCATCGACCCCAGCAGCAAGGCGAAGGTCTAGGTGGCGCACCACAGTTGCCACCTCTAGAACACACAGTCACACCCGGCGACCGCTATCCATCCATGGACGGCCGAAGACCAGAACCCAATGTTCAGCAGCGATTTGGGGCCGAGAGGCCGCCGGTGCCTGTAGAGCCGGATAGGAATCCGATGCAGAATGTGCAGGCAGTGTCGCATGTGCAAGGACATCCGGGCATGGAGCAGGAGGAGGAGAAGAAGGGCGGGTTTCGGAAATTGTTCCGGCGGAAGGAGGTACCTGGTTAAGCGGCAGGAGAGCGATGATAAAATGACTTCAATGGATTTTCGGTGCAGGTGTAGTTGCATGCTGGACGATTGCCGTCTGCAATCTGTGATCTTTTTGATACCCGAAAACTTTCTGTGTATACTGCCACATACAGATTTGAAGGTGTATACAGTCTCGTACAGTAGCATTGTCATACGATACGTGCATATAGCTCAATGCGGTCTCGGAAGGGGATTCGTGGTTGTAATGCTGTTACACGGTTGCTGATTTTTGGTAGCAGACTGGCTTGAGGACTTCATCTTTCTGCATTCATTTAAGATCATATATGAGTCTACTGCTTTGCCGAACGTCCGTAGTAGCATAGTGTATATTGCTCGGTGCTTTGAGCAAGCAACCAAGGAGTGATCGTCACGTTCGTAGACAGGACATGGGTACTGCCGACATGCCGGCCGATATTGATTTAAGTCGAAACACTTCTCTGGCATCTCCAACACGCACCACTTCGATAATAAAAAGGCTGATATATCTCCATCATGACGAAGGCGAAACACGATTCCTGCGAACTGCTGGCTTTAGCGGTGACGATCGTGCCCGAGTCGGCTCACGCTTGGCCAAGTTTCGATGGCGGATGTCACCGTCAATCTTCAAGCCACGAAACCTTGGACAACCTCTTTCAGTAGCATCATCACCAACCCCACCCTCTTTCCGGCACGCTAGCATAGCCTGTACTACTACATGTGGTAGTGTTGCGACAGGTACGCGGCCTGTAGGTTCTGCGGTAATGTATGTTCCTCTCTCTCCTCTCGTACTGCACAACTTCACTTCCGCCGAATCAGCGTCAAGGGAAACATGGAGGCCGCACAGTATCAGGACTCTGGCTATGCCACCAGCAATGACGCGACGTCTATCAGCAATCTCTCGCGACCAGGCGCGGTATCAGCGCAGTCCTACAGAACTACCATTGACGGTGGTCACAATCACTCGGTGACGACGTCGACCACAACCACCACGACTACCACTGTACTGGGAGGCAGATATGAAGGCACGACAACGACCCATCAGCCTTCGGCCACCCTTTCCGCACCGCCTATAGCAGAGCGCAATAATATAGAAGATTATCATCCTACGACTATAGCCGAAATGCCCGAGTCGCGGACACCAGAGCCGCCCATCGCTACGCAGTATCCACATAATGTCTTACCATCCACGGAGCAGTACCAGCGACCACCAATACTCAAGCGCAAGAGCGACCACATGGACTGGGATCCCGAGACCCTCTCACGACTGGATAGTGCGGCTCCTCAGAGACCCTACGCAAACCCGAACTTCAGTCGTCCTAGTCCTATTCGCGAATCGCCGGCGTTGCGACCACGACCCAGTGCAGACGCGGTGCGGAGAAGGTCTAGTCATCATTACGAGGGTGGAAGTGGAAATGTACAAGCATTTGACAGCCGAGAGGCTTTGCGAGAATTGAAAAGGTTCGGTAAGGAGTCTAAGCCGATATTGAGAGATGCTGTGAGGAGTATTGGAGATGTGGCGAAGGAGTTGCAGGCTGCCGGGACCATGAAGATGGCAGAGTATGATCAGCGACATGCAGAAAGGCCAGTGCAGGCAGTCGTCACAGCTCCTCAGCATGAGCAGGGACATTATGCACCGACACCCATCCAAACAGATCTTCCCAATCCTCCGTCTGTATTCGATGTTCCTCCACCAAGATCACCACTACGAACGCAGAACTCACGACCACTGCGCGAACGGACATGGGACTCGACAGACGACCGCGATGATAGCCAACCACTGCCTCCACCGCCACGTCACCGCTTCGGAAGCCCATCACCTCATCGTGGCAGCGTAAGTCCAATTGTACGGGACGCTGAGCCTCCAGTGCAAGGAGTGGCTGGCGGCGCATCGCCGCGCTATATCAATGAGAACGGGCGGTCGCCGCAATGGGCCCAGTCGCATGCGCCGCCGGATCCGATGTATCATTCCTCACCACCCGTGCGCATACCATCTGGCCTGCCAGCCGGATACATCGCGAACAATCGTAGTACTCCTGGCATCTCTGCAGATGTACAGGGGCAAAATCCAGCTATTAATGGAGATAACAGTATCAACGGCAGTGCCGTTGGACGAAAGTCTGGTGGAATTGGCGGATATGCTGTCAGCCGGACACAAGGACTCGAGTCCGTTGCGGCAGAGCAGGGCCAAGAGCCGGAGGTCAAAACGAAGAGAGGGAGGATGATGAATAAGCTAAGGAAGAAGAGAGTGGTATCTTGAAAATTGCCTTAGCCACGACGTCTAAATTTACCCTCAATCAAACTACTAGAGAGCATGTATTGGCAATACTTCGATTGGCGTGTAAACTATTGTAAGATATAGTGCCAAGCGGTAATGGTATACAAGCTCTCCCGGCACTGTATCTCGGGCTCAGCTACGCTATCCATCGCACTGTAGTACCAACTATCATAACACGTCCTGTACACATGGGGCGGTCGGTACTGTGTATATACTCCTCCCATTCTTCTCAAAACACAGTCAGCTCGTCAATCCTGTACTCCCCCACCCGTCCACGCCGCACTATTCTCGGCTCCTTCATACCGAGTAAGCGCCCGGCAAGTCGCGTAAACCCGCACCCGCATCTCATCCCAACCAATCACTTCGTCCCTCCTACCACCTCCTCCATCTGCACCTCTCACGTTCTAGCCCTGATCCCTTCGTCTTACCGCCGACACCATGGTCTTAGTAGCGCTTCCATTCGTCGGGCGGTTACGAGGGTTCCTGCGCAACGTGACTCTCTCGCTGCACGAATGTCATGCGGGTTCATATGGCCAGGCAGTCTGATTCGTTCTTATTCTGGTGGCGCACTTTAAGTGCCGCTCGATAGATGTACTGGCCAAGCGGTAGCCGGACCGCCGTGCTGCTGTCAGCTCTGATAAGGTGAGATGCGCGGAGAGGTGCTTCCGACTTGGTTTCCATCCTTTCTTGCATCGTGATCGCGAGCTGAGAGTCTGGTTAATGCTGTCGAGAGTTTTCACGTCTCGTCCTGGTTCTGGTTCTAGCCGATAGCGAATATACGATAAACATGCTTCTCCCACGAATACTCGTCACAGCCGTGGCGGCTGCGGCCTGGCTGGCTCCAGCTTACGCACTCGAACCGCAGGATCTGACCGCGAAGGGATCATACTTCGTGACCGAAACCTCGCAAGGAGACCAGTATGTGGTCGGCATGAACTTTGTGCACAATGGCGACATCTACTTCCACATGTCCGCGCCGACCAAGAACTCCTGGGTCGGTGTGGGCATCGGCGAGAACATGGCTGGCGCGTTTATGCTCATCAGCTACAAAAGCGCCAACGGAACTGGAGTCACCACATCACCACGCATGGGTACCGGTCACAGCGAGCCGGAATTAATGGACGTCAACCTTGAAAAGATCTGGAGTGACGAGTACGCCCCAAACAGCAACCAGGCCAAGAAAGGTGGCATCATGATCTCCCACGCAGTATGCCGAGGATGCGCGAACCACTCGAGTGTAGACTATAATAGCAAAGCGCAGCCTTTCATCTTCGCTATTGGTCCAGAGGACGAGCTGCTCAGTGATTCGCAGGATGCCGCGCTAAAACGGCATGATTACTATGGGAAGTTCACCATGGATATGACAGTCGCCACCACCCCCTTGGACTTCTACGAAGGCGCTGAATATGGCCGTGTACCGGGTCCGAATCATAATGGCACCGAAGCCGTGCAGAACGATGATACTTTCATCTCATTTGGCAGTTCGGCAGGTTTCGACGAGCACACGGATAGTGACACGTACCCGATTGTCCACGCGGTGATAATGAGTGTGGCCTTCTTTGTCATCTTCCCACTTGGCTCGCTTTTGCTCCGATGGGTGCATAGCGTGACAGTTCACTGGGTTGTCCAATCTTTCGGCCTCGTGATGGTACTTGTGGGCTTCGGCTGTGGTGTTGCTGTATCACTGGAGTACAACCGGGTGTGTACCTAAATTCAACTCGTATGGAAGACCATGACTGACATGATTTTCGCAGGGCAAGCACTTCAACTCTGCACATCAAGTCCTCGGCCTTCTGGTTCTTGCTGGAGTTCTGGTCCAGTTCGGACTTGGCCTAAGTCATCATCTCATTTTCAAACGTACGAAGAAGCCAACGAGCTTCAGCAAAGTCCATCTTTTCCTCGGACCATCGATAATCGTCCTTGCAATCATCAACGGCGGCCTAGGCATAAATCTAGCAAGCGATGAATTCGCTCGGATACCATATGCCGTTGTCATTCTGGTCCTCGCCATAGCCTTCGGCATCGCACGAACCTACCTCGGTCTCTTCATGCGCCACAAGCAATACCAGCCAGACGAAGAAGTGCTGGAAGAATACCACACCCGACGAGCCAACACCTTCGAGTCAGCAAGCACCAATAGCCCGTATAGTGCTTCAAGCGCCTCAAAGCGCTTCGACTTCGGCTATGGCTCGTCAACGAAGCTTGCTGAAGCTGGCGTGGCGACTACATACGAAGAAGTGGAAGTGCCGGAAGCTTATCCCGACCCCAAGACTCCGGCGAGTGCAATGGACAGGCATTTCACTTTCGGGATGGCGTCGCCTGTGACTGTGGCGCCGCCTACACCGCGATGGCCTATGCCACGGCCATTGGAGAGGACGTACAGTTCTAATTCACGAGAGAGCGATAGAGACAGTTTCATTGGACAGGACCATCCCTCTGTGTGGACGGATACTGGACGATGATGATATGCATAAGCCTTTTGACTACATTCAGCGAGGTGGTGGACAAGTGGCGTTTGGGATATGATTACGATACCACTGCATAGAGCTGCATGTTTGAACTTTCATTAACAGATGGTGGGGAAGCATGGCAGCACATGCAGCATAGGCCGCTTCGATGGCAGTCCATGAGGCCGCACGCGGTGCAGAGATAGCTAGTGGTCGGCCAAGAGGGCAGTATGGCTACAGTGTACGATAGCTATAGCGTTGGCCTACAAATTAATCTCACACTCAATAAGATCCTCCCATGACTTCGTTCCACTGGAGTCATGAGCTGTCGTGCCTCAGAGCTCCATGTCCGGATCGAGTATCAGGACTAAGCCCTTCACCTTGAGCAACACCATCGACTCCATGCATGGCAGGACGCATGCAGCTCATAACGACTGGAGCGAAGAGGCACGATGTACGGCATGCATGAACGGGCGACCGAGTCGACACCTGCAAGCGCGTCAGAGCTGCAGGTACGGTACGCAACGCCACATGCTGCAGCTTCCCGTGGACGAGGTGCTACAGTGTCAACATCAGCTGTACTTCACATCTCGCTCTATATGATGTCTTTCATCTTCATCGCTGGCGATGCCTCGAAGGTTGATAGGGGGAAAAGATGAAAATCGTTCTGCTCCTCGATTGGAATCATCTAGACGAGCACGCAAGACACACGATATGTGAAACGCGCGGTGCAGAAACTCAACGTCGCATGCCGCTCTAGGATGCCATCGTCGTACTCTTCGCAACACGACAGCCACGCCGTGAAGCAGTCTGTCGTGGCAAGACAGTAGCGCTGGGCATAGTCCAACCTCACAATCGTTCTCCTGCCCGCGTGTCTGACCTTGCCACTCAATAGCACAGCTGACGCATGCTCGATGCATGTCACCATACATCATGTCACCATCTGCCAACTATTTCTGGAGCAGCGAGTCGCTCCATATGGCTATGAGAAAGGACAGCAAAAACTCCGAGGAGACCTGAGATCCTTGAAGATATGGTAATCGACCTGGCGCAACAGCTCACTCCGAACCGCGAACGATATCATCCCGAAGCCTCCAAGCAGTGGCTAATACCCACCGGCTATGCCGCAAAGCATGAACACGCATGCCTACGAGAGTGAGAGGCGTGTGCATAGGAGTACCTGTGTAGCCTGTGCATGCCGCACGGTGTCGTGATACAAGAACACACTGTGTTTCCTCCCACGCAGGAACAATAGTGAGGAGAACATCGTACTTGCCAGCCTTCTCGTCGTAGCGGAGAGGTAATAAGGCTGGATACCTTCCGAGTCGTGTCCGAACGAATCCTTTGCCCTGCCGACTCCCGTCAGAACTCATAGCCACCATCTAACACCCACCACCGACCGTCCTCAAGCAACAACAATGTCTTGGCGTGAAATCATCCTGGCCGGCAGCCTCGTCAGAATAGTCACCTCCCGACCCAGCGCCTCCACACCATCCACCTCCGTCAACACGAACGAAGCCACCATCCTCTTCTACCACGACTTCAACCTCTTCGCCGCCTCGGTCGTAGCGGCAGATGCCTGCTCCACGACCTACATCTTCGACTGCACGGCCGCAGGGTGTAATCTCAGCGGTCAGGTACATCTCCACCAACCAACCGCTCCCTCTCAAGAAGCCTGGTCACAAGACCTCAACTCACCTCATCAGCGCCATAGCTGACAATCGTGCATCCAGGTAACACATACGCAAAGTGCCCTCGGCTATGACGAGACCTTCAGTCCGACCAGGGATCCAGCAATCATGGGCGTCTCGATGTCCTGCTCTGCCATATCCGGCAGCAACGCAGCGGTCTGCACGAGCACGAGATCCATCGCTCATGGGGCTGTGGAAGCGAGCTCGATTACCTTGACGGGGGTCGATGCCTCGCCAGCTTTCGTGCAGATTACGGCTGGAGGGGAACTGCTGGCTATGGCTACTGGCGAGTGTGATTTGAGTACTAGGAGTACTAAGAGCTCGACCAGCTCAGTCCCAGTGACGGCCCCTGCTATCGTGCCGGTAACGTTGAGCGAGACGAGTAGTCATCCGAGCACGACGCTTATGTCCAGCTCATCCAAGGAAGTGATCGTCACGGTGCCGTTCTTGACCTCTTGGAGTACTGCTCTAGCTGCTTCGATTATATCAGCAGATGCTTGCCAGACCACGATGGCGTTGCAGTGCGCAGATGCTAGTGCTTGCCCCGGTTTGACTGGCACGGTAAGTCGGACCTCGACAAAGCATATATGAACAATTCAGCTGAGCTGATCCTTACTTCCCCAGATCATGGCATCAGCCGGCCCAAGCTGGTACGAGCACAACTTCACCGCCCTCACCAGTAACCAAGCGACATCCATCTCCGAATCATGCACCTTCATCACAGGCCAAGCGACATGCAAGGAAATCGCACAATACTCCCTCAGTGCCACGGCCTCAGCAAATACGACTACGCCCACCATGAGCTACTCCAACGGTACGATTCGTGTGACGGGCGGCCAGGACAAAATCCTGGCAGTTATGGGTTCGTGTACGTCTATTCACTCGGGAGCAGTGGCTACGCCGGCGGTGCAGGTGTATAAGGTGCCTGTGGTTCCTGCGGCTGCTGTGGTGGCGGTTGTTGGTTTGCTTATGTAGGGTCACGAAAAGCTACCGAGGAGTAAGAGGAGATATGGCTCCCGGTGAAGGCGTGAGCACCAGTGAGGTAGGCCAAGACCAGGATTATATTGATGTAGCGGCTGCTTGCCTTGAGCAATTCTTGCATTTCTTCAAGCTGCCCAGGCAAAGCAGCAGTCAGTGTCCCTTCTTGTCGTGTTCTCACAAACCATCCGAACGCAGCTTATGGGACTGGCATCTATTCAGTTCCGGACCCGTTCAAGAGGTTCTTCTCGACTCGCGTGCAGCCATGCAGCTATGCTCGGGGCAGCATGTCGTCAGCAGTCCCGATTCGTAGGAGGCTCGCGCAAGCTGATATCAAGGCTACTGCTGAGTCTGACCGCATCTCCTACGTCTTAGTCTCGTGGCATAGCGCCGTACTTGTACCTCGCTTCATAAACGAAGACTCGCTTGGGCCATCCGGCAAAGACTAAAATATCGACTAACAGGGTTACCGCGATATCAAAGTCTCTGCACGCCCGCCAGCCACGAGGTCCCAATAATGATCGATTGTCCTAAAACGGGTGAACTGATGCGGGAAGAGCAGGGTTCTCAGCTGCGGATTGTGGAGATGGCGCAGCGCCAAGGCGGGACGGAAGGGCTCCTGGCGATCTCGTGGCGATGTTCCAGAAGTCTCAATGTCTCAGACAAGCCGTTGAAGGGAGGTCGTAGTATTATACAGACATGGCTGACGTTATCATCGAGACATGGCTCGAAAGGCATGCAGTCACTGTTGATAGGAAAGGGTGAGCGGGCAGTTACTGTATGTACAATCTCAAAATAGACACGGGTTCTGCATGCTACAGTATACTGTAGTTCTTATGCACGCAATATCCAAGCCCGATCGGCGTGAGCGTTCTGCCGCGCCTGCAATCCTGCATCCACGTCACCGGCAACAAGGGGAAAAGTGGGCGGGATCTGGAAATGCGCGTCGCACCACCCAAGAACGCCAAAGCTAACGGGAAAGCAGCTTTAAGAACAAGATAAACGCCCCCGTAGTGCGGCGGCAAAGCATACTGTAGGTGAGCGCCTCATATCGACGGTAAAGTCATTTACTGCCGATCGACGAACCATAACTATTTCCTGCTTGTAGAGCTCCACCACTGGCTCTCCACCAACTTCCATCGTCACATTTCTTCCTCCTTCTTCCTACTGCGTGCATCTCTCACTACTGTACAGTACCACTCACGGCCTCAGTGTTTCAGCCTCACCCATTGGCACAATCTGACACGCGCGACCATCCCGGCCTTCCCAACCAACAAAGCTCATCCCGGACACAAGTGTGGAGCACAGGATCTGAGACCTTCCCACCCAAAAACGCCTAGAAGTCTGGGCTTGCAGCAGCTCAGACCGGAAATCCTGTCAGCAGCCCATCCACAGGGAAATAATAAGTAGATTATGCAGCGCGACGTCTCACCAGTGGGCGCATCGCGCTTTGAGCGGCCCTTTGAACCTCCTGCGGTTGTGAGAGCGGTCAGCATGAAGAAGAATCGCAGTAGTAAGAATACGTCTCCCACGTCGCCGAGTTCGCAGGACACGAGGTTTTCGAAGCCGAGCAACGCCAGTACGATGCGGACCAACGCCACCACGACCACGCATACTGCCGCCTCCTCAGTAGACGATTCGGCATCATATCCACCAGCGACTCCTTCGCACGATCATGACGACAGCCCATCCTGCTCCTTCCCACCCTCAGACGTGGTAGACGCGGACGAATGGCTCTCCCGCTTCCGCTCCGACCCCGACCTCGCCATCGCCGTCAGCGACGAATGTCCCGACCGCGCCACCCTAGCCGCCGTCTACGACCTCCCCATCTACGCCGCGGACGGCACCTCCCGGCCCTTCGGATCCCTCTACGACCCAGCCTACAGCCTGCATTCCCGCCAACTGGTGCTCTTCGTCCGGCACTTCTACTGCGGCGCCTGCCAAGCCTATCTCCAATGCCTCGCCAAGAGCATCACGAAAGAAGATTACTTCAGCATCCCCATCCCGACTTCGATAATAGTCATCGGCTGCGGGAAACCGGATCTCATCACCCACTACAAGAAATTCACCAACTGCCCCTTCCCCATCTTCGCCGACCCCACCCGCCAATTATTCAAGAAACTCGGCATGGTGATCAGCGCCAATATCGGCACCACCCGGCCGGAATATATGAAGGACATCAGTGCCGCTGCATGGGGGCTGGGGCAGATGAAGCAGATGCGGCAGAGTTTGCGAGATCCCGACGGGATCAGGTACAAGGATGTGGTGAGGGGCGGGAATCCGATGCAGATTGGCGGGGAGTTTTTGTTGGAGGAGGGCGAGGTGGTGTGGTGTCATCGGATGCGGAATTTTCGGAATCATGCTGAGATGGGGGTGTTGAGGAAGTTGTTGGAGTTGGATGAGTAGGGTGTGAGTTTGTGGTGGGCTTGTGTGGGGTGTCGGGTGCTGAGGTGCGCAAAGGCTGGACGAGGGAATGGCTGGCTTGGGGGTTCGCTCAGGGAGGTGAGGGTCTACACATCTGAGTGGAGCTTTTGCCAAGCGCCATGTTGGACTCGGCTTGCACCAGCAGCACTTCGGACGAGCAGACCGGGAAGCCCACCAAAACACATCCAACAGCTGCTGGGCAAGGAGAGGAAGAGGACAAATGTAAGATGAGCTATACGATCGATCGATGAAATGAGTGCGAGAAACATGACACCAACGGCCGATGGGATTTTGTTTGCAAAACTGCATTGCGTGGAAACATAGGGAGGGATAAGGCTACATGTAGCTAGCCAGTCAATTGACGATTCAAACGGGATGTGTAATATTAGTGATAGATGTGATGAGCAATTGAGCTGGTTTTTGAGCAGGTTCGCTACCAAGCGATTGTGCCATAACCCCTGATCACCGGCCCATTCTGAGGTGAAGCGACGTCTAGCTGCATGCCCTGGGAGCAAAGACAGAACACGCCGTATCACAGCTCTCTCGGTGCTAGCTTCACGACTGACCGCGAAAGCCGTCATTGACGCCTTTACGCCATCCCACCAATACGTATACAATTCGGCACGGAGTTTTGGCCCGCCCAACGCATTCTTTCCTGCAATGCCGATTCCTGGTCGTTGACCAGCACATACTCTCAAGTCTACGCCTGTCTTTGCAGTATCGTGGCGTGGTTGCATGGCGGGAGAAGATGACATTGAGATCGAAGCGCATCAGCACTTCTGGAGTTTCCGGTTCAGCGATCGTGGACTGAAGCTCGAAAACATGTCCGGCTGGCCACACAGTGGTGAAGCCAGTGACTCCTACCAGGCCTCAGGTCAAGTGGGGAAAGACATCGAACGAGGTCGGGCGAGTACGAATGGAGTGACTTCGGCGAGGGAGTACGGAGCAAAGAGTGTGTGTCTACATGGCGCTCGTGGAGCACTGCTGCCATCTGAGTGTGCTGACATGAATTCTCGTGAGGTTGCTATACCTACGCCCCGGGCCTTAGTGTAGAAGTGCCCAATTGTCCTTGTTCCATAGCCCGAGGAAGACTGGGTGACCTTCGTTCCCTTAGTTCTGGCATTGTTCTCAGTCTAAGCAACATTGCATTCTTTGTTGACTTATTGTCCTCGCCACGCTATTATACCGACTCGGCCGATGAGCCAGAGTGCCCACATCCAGTCAGTACCTAAATCAAAGACTCTGTGGCAGGCCTGCAGGACGCACAGCGTACACTAACCATGTACCACCATCATGGCACCACTAAAACCTAACCCTCGGCATCGAGCTCGAGTTCCTCGCCCTCTACCACAAAGACACCACCTGGCTCCCCCATCACCCCGAAGTAACCTCCATCCTGCCAGCCGACAACCTGAAAGCGCAGAATGCAATCTTTCACGCCCTCCTGGAAGCCGGAATCCGCGTCGCCGACCCCTTCGACGAAGACCTAAATGGAATTGAAGAACCATATAGCCAATGGAGTCTTCGAAATCGAAACCCTCCCGTCTCTCGCTCGGCGAAGCGGCAGCGAAGCCCGAGGCCTACGTGGTAGAGTGCATTGAGCCTCCGCAGCCGCATCTTCACCCCTACGGAAGACTGGCGAGGTGAAGTGCAGAAAGTAATGAACACACTGATCCGAGTCCAGACCACACTCCCCTGTCGTTTCATCACTAATTCCTCCACAGGTCTCCACATCCACATAGGTAACGGCAGGGGGTTCCAAGATCCCGTTCGAGACGGCGAAGAATGTACTCACTTTCATGACGGCGTTCGAGCGCTGTTTAGATGAGATACACCCAGCGGACAGAATTAAGACATCCGACAGATTACTGCGTGAAATTCTGCCATGCACCGCTTCCTTTCTTCCATCGTGTCAATCGCCAGACGGAGTCAGAAGCTGGACTTCTGGACTGGTTGGCTAATATCCAGCGGAAAGGCACGTACGAGAGTCTAGGGAAGATATTCTCTATCCCTGACACTGTAGTCTTCCCCGGTATGATTGAGAAGGGATCTTATGGCCATAATAGTTCTTTGAACCTGGAGAATCTGTTGCCGGATGGAGAGGAGAGTCGATGGGCGGAGGAGTTGAAGGGGACGATTGAGTTTCGACAGCATAAGGGGAGTTTGGGGGCAGTGGGGGTTTGTGCTTGGGTTATGTTAACGGCGAAGATTGTGGATTTCTGCCATCTTGTCTCTGTGCGCAGGGTGTAGATCCGAACTACGACTTTGCATGAGTTGCTGACGCATATCGGCTGCGAGCCCGATCTGATACATTTCCTTGCCAATCCAAGAACGACATACGAGGACCCAGACTCGGAGCGACCTGCTATCTTCCCACCAAGCAGTATCGTCGCTTGCATAGAGCAGAATAAGTTCGAAGAGGCTGCGAGGTTCGAGCCTGAGGCCGTATCCGATGTGAATAACAAGGACTATGGTCTCGATGCTTCGGTGACAGAGGCGAGTAGTCCGACGGAGGTCATGGCTCGGTGCTGCCAGCAGGCTTGTGCTACGGTGGTGAGTAAGGGCGCTGATATCTTCCCTTCTCAAGCGAATATTGCTGCGCCGGCGAGGGCGCTGGTGTTTGAGCATATTGCGGAGATGTATCGTGGGACGGCTGATCCACGGGAGTATTGGTATTTGTCGTAAGCAGATGGGCTGGAGCGTGGGCTCGACCGCAAAGCAGGGTGAGGTAAGCCCTGGCTAGCGCGCGCATCGAGTTTCTGGTGACATCAAGGTAGGCTGTTCGTTTTGTCGTTCCGTGTATTCCTTAACTTCATCTTCGAACCTATAAGCATAGCATCATCGACGCTTGTTCTTACAAAGTGAAAAAAAGCATGCGATCAGCAGTTGTGCACCTGCTTCGCAGTGATGAGAGCGAATCAGATGTGAGCCACGCCTTGAGTCCCGATTTCAGAGATCTAAATCAGCACGAGCAGGACGAGCGGTCAAGTGGTGGCGGTGCTGGGGGATGGGATGGGTAATAAGTAAATGTTCTAAACAAGGAAGTTACGCAACTAAGTGTGCAGAAGTAGTCTAGCTCGATCGTGCGGAAGCTGTCAATATACGCTATTCGGTCCAGTCGACCTTTGCCTCGACAGCTGATGCCGCTCGAGCTTGGCGATGATCTGGTCTTGCATGGTCTGGTGATCGTGAGAAATCCTAGAATGGTGTGTATCAAATGATACGCGTGGTGTGTATACGATCAGTCTGTCCTAGTTTCCTCTCTGTATCGCAGGCGCAGTCTACCTCTTCCCGTATCGTTCGCAACGTCATATCTAGTCGAGTCTGACCGTACTGGTATAGAACGCTGCACGATACTTCGCATGCACCAAAGGACACCCCTCAGACTTTCTCAACCTCGGTCGCATGCTCCATCTTTTCTGGGCCAACACTCGCAAGTGCCTCGACGACACTTCCCTTGCCCTCGGTAAGTTCCCGGCCTTTCCTACCGATCTTGTACCAGGGTAGGGAGAAAAGCTCGTCCATAGCCTCCAGGGACTTGGTCTTCGTCTCTGGCAAGAAAAACCAAACGTAGGGCAAACCGAGTAGGGTTACGGCGGCGAAAAACCAGAATGAGCCTTGGGG
This sequence comes from Recurvomyces mirabilis, assembly GCF_035927965.1. Lineage (NCBI taxonomy): Eukaryota > Fungi > Ascomycota > Dothideomycetes > Mycosphaerellales > Teratosphaeriaceae > Recurvomyces > Recurvomyces mirabilis. Next base: position 36,675 of record NW_027041973.1, on the reverse strand, counting down.
CGTGATGCCACCTTGCGTAGAAGGAAGTAGCATGAGCGGCACAGCTTTCGAATTACCATACTACTTTGCTGTCAGTACTTTCCTCTAGCAGAGAATGATCGTGATTGACTTGCCTGGTTGATGAAATGAAAGCACATGATTATGCTGGTGCCGAGGGAACGAATCCTGAGTGGGAAGATTTCAGCACCGATGAGGTACTGTATACTGTTCCAGCCCAAGGCCCAGCCGACACCAGAGATGTAGATGAAGACGATTGCGCCGGTCGCGGCGTGTTGCTGAGCTGCGGTGAGCACTTCTTTGCCAGAAGCAGCGGCCGTCGAGGAGATTGCGGGCACAGTCGCGAGAAAGACGGCGATATAGAACATGCTGATGAACTGCAGCGTAATGCCAACGTAGAGCGCTCGCTTCCGACCAATAAAGTCAACGAGGAAGAACGCGCAGGTAAGTGCTGCAACTAGTTTGACAACCCCGAACACGCCTGGATGTGTTCAGCAATGATCTCGATTGTGAGTTTCGCCGGCAGAAACTTACCAGTCGCCAGGAGGGTTTCCTGACTGCCCTTCAAGCCAAGCAAGGCAAAATACTGGGGTGCGTAGATGGTGATGCTGTTTGCCCCAGACCATTCTACAAGCAAGTAAGCTCAAGCGCGATCTGCAAGTTAATACAGAGGCAACGTACGGCCAAGGAGTTGACACATCAATCCCAGGACGATGGCGTATCTGTTGCGTCCAATGAAGAAGAGCTCCTTCAATGGACCAAGAATCCCGGCCCCCATCGTTGCTTCTTGCTCTCGCTCGAGCTGATCGTTGATATCGATCATCTCTGCACGCACGTAGGGATGATCCACGCTTAAGCCCCGAAGCTGCAGCGCGTAAGCATTCAATCGGGGGCCTGAGGCGGAGGGCAGTCTCTTACCTTGGCCATAGTTGCGGCGCCTTGCTCAATCTTACCAGCCTTCATTAGGTACCTTGGGCTTTCGAAAGCGACAAAGCTCAGAATGATGATCAGTCCGGCGAAGATGATATGCATCGAGGTGGGATAGATCCACTGCTTCGCCGAGTGTGTAGAGACGTGCAACGACGTGCCGTAGTTGGCGAAGTAGCCAAGCATGATACCATGGTAGACGCAGCCAGAGAAGATGCAGACGCACAGGCCGCGCATGCCCCTGGGTGCCACTTCAGAAAGATAGCTAGAATGCATCAGCAGAGCCATTAGGAGAGGGCGAGGGACGACTCACGCCGGCGCTATGACGGTTGTTTGACCAATACCCAGGCCCATTACGAAACGGCCAGCCAGGACCTGACCGTAATTCCCACCCGAGGTAATGTAGACGATGACTCCAACGATCCAGACGGCGCAGAGCTCTCGGGTTGCCCACAGACGACCAACCTGGTCGGCGAAGACGAAGGCGATCAACGATCCAGCGACGCTGCCAATCTGCACCATGGCGGTAATGTTCCCTTTCCGCTGGGCGACTTCTGCCGCCGTTCGGGTCCCGGTGACGCTGAGGCAATACTCAGTCATGAAAGACTTCTGGGCAACGGTAGTTCCGATGAGGCCCTCGTCAAGACCGCGAGCTGCACCCATCAAGCCGAAGCAAACAACGGCCAGTAGGAGGCGGAGATTCAGCGCCTCGCGAGGCGTGTCCGCCAAGGCTTTCTTAAACATGATCAATGACAGAGGAGGGATTGAGGACGAGGCACGGGCAGGAAGTGATAGAAGAGTTCCGAGTGGGAGGAAGTTGGGAACTGCCAAACCCATGCTTATAAGCCTCGTTCCTCATAGTTGTATGCACATTCTGGGGATGTTGCATGTCCAGAGGGCGAAATCGTAAGCTCCTGATCCTCGAGACGGAGGCCGCAGACATACGAGGTGTCGGGTGCCTAACATCCGACTTGGCGACCAGCTCAAGTCCTTACAGCGTATTGCTAAGCAACGCTGGCGCCGAATCTCTCCGCGAAGGACGAACGACGGTATTGAAATCCTCATACTGGTCCACTGATGGCGAATTTGGACGCAACAGTGACAGCTGCCACGCTCAGTATTGGCCACTCGCTCACAGATCCGGCGTCTGGCGGTGAATGGGGCGTGGTTGCCATGCGGCGATGCAGTTTGCACATCACTCATCCCGATCCCTACCGGTCGAAAGTGACACTCCCTCGTGTTCATTGGCTTCTTGGATAGAATACGACAACACCCCGCCAGCTATATCCTTCTGTATAGTTGCGCCCCGTACGCGCATTGGAAAACGCAAACTTTCCCGCATGGTTTCCCCACAAATTCCAAGCAGAAATCCAAACCCAAACCCAAACCCAAAGCCAACTACGCAGGAGTCGACCACCTGCAAGCTGCCATTGGTGGAGTTTCTGTCCAGGTTCGATATGAGCCAGCACGCTATCCGGTGCATATCAGCGCACGTAGGTTGATCCCTCACCCGAAAGAACCCGAACATATGGAACCTCCACAGGATCGAATGTCAGCGCGCACGATCACAATGTTGTGCGATGAGGCAGGCCCCCATGACCGGTTTTCAACGGGCCGTCAGGCGAAGCGTCAGCGACATCAGCTTTTGCTGAACGCGCTCCTAAGTATATGCACTATGCCTATGTCTCTGCGTCGAACCTCACTTTCGATCTCGCAACGTGCCTTACCACCATCGTTAGATAACAAGGATGAATTGGCTCAACACCATCTCCCTCGGCCTATCATTCAGCGCATGTGCGCTTGCCCAACAGGCCTCCCACCAATCCGACCATCATCAATGCGACAGACAAAATCATTAGTCCAGGTTACATTGATACACATACAGTACGCTCACTTAGGTCATGGCTGAATCATGCTGACTTGCATTTGTTGGTAGCATCTTTGGCAGACTCCCTTCAAGACTATAGGCTCCAACACGTCATTGGCCGAATACTTCCAGAAATACAGCGAGTTCAGTCAAGCTGAACAGTATTTCACAACCGACGATCTGTACCTGGCTCAGCTAGTTGGGAGTCTTGAACGTCTACACGTCGGTACGACGACTGTTCTTGACCATGCACACGCAAGTTTCTCGAATGAGACAATTGACGCCTGTATCAACGGGTCCCTTGATAGCGGCGTTCGCACAGTATACGGCCACGCTATCCACATTGTCCCCAATGGATGGTCATGGGAGGATCAGATTCAGAAGTTTCGGGCGCTGACTCAAGACGCTCGCTTCAATCACCACTCGGTATTGACTCTCGGCCTTGCATACGACAATTTCTACGATGCCCCTACTCCAAACATCACTGAATTGTGGAACATTACGAAGGCTTCGAATTTGTCGGCGGTTACATCACACTACCTCGGCGGTCCTTGGGGCCACTCTAACAGCGCCGAGGTTCTCCAGGCTCGCGGATGGCTAAATGACACTATTCCTGTTGTTCTTGCACACGCTAGCTTCATGACCTACCGGGATGCTCAGATTCTCCGGGAAACGAACCAATAAATTTCTACAACGGTGGAGTCAGAGCTCCACTTCGGCCACAATCATCCCTACGCCCACTCAATCCAGGATCAAACTTCTTTGGGTATTGACTGCCATTTCACTTACAGCTCTCCAATGGTCAATCAAGGTCGCATGTGGCTGCAAATCCTCAGAGGCTCTCAATATTTGGCACCTCTAGAGAATTGGGAAGTTCCGAAGAACAACCCAATGTCAGTTGAGCAGGCTTTCTACCTCATCACTCGAGCGGGAGTGTTGGCTCTCCGCCGTCCAGACCTAGGTATCATTCGAGAAGGTGCCAAGGCCGACTTAGTCGCTTTTGATACATCTGCGCCAAACATGCTTGGCTGGAGCGATCCTATCGCAGCTATCATCCTTCACTCTGACGTTGGAGACATTGAGGACGTTATCGTGAATGGAATCTTCAAAAAGCAGGGGGGCAGGCTACTTTAAGAGAAATACAAGGAGGTGAGCACAAGGCTCACTACTTCGGCGAAAAGGATTCAAAAAATCTGGGCAGATACCGATTTTGCGCCGCTTGAGGGAAACTTCGATTCCGGTGAAGGTGGTACTCCATACACTACTGCAATGATTGTTGATACTTCGAGAGGGAACAGTACTGGTTATTAGAGGGGAGACAAAGATTTTGATGCCTACGAAGATGGATCCGTTGGAATGGGGCGGAAGGGGTTGAGTAGGTACTCGTGTAAAGTAGTCGAAGAATGCTCAAGTTGCTTCGAACAATCATGGATCATTTGACCTCGACTACCCTAATCCATTCGAGGTAGTACCAAAACGTCTGCGCAGCTATTGACGATCGCGCTCACCTTTGCCTTCGAAGTCGTCACCTATTTCACAGTCTGCGAACGTCTAGGGGCACTCAAGGCCATCATGGGGCTGGAGCTGAAGCAGGCAATAATCCCAGCAACTCAGACAGTCTTCTATAATTCTATCAAGCAGCTGACACTGACCCCTTCCGTGTCGGGCGCATGTGCGGATATAGCAAATACTCTTCTAGAGCTACGTTATATATTTGCTATTCTCTATAATAGTTATTTATTTACATAGCGTACTCTAGGTTGTTTAGAGCTAAGACTTTTTAATAGAGTAAGCGTAGTATTATACTTATCTTAAAAAGACTAGCAGTTATAAAGACTGAAGATGTCTAGCAAGAAGTCTCTATATAGAAGTAAGTTATAGTTAGTCGATAGGTTTAGCTTCGTACTATATACTTGATCTTCTGCTTTTTGCCCTACTTAAGCCTATAGTACGGAGTACGGGTAAACGTTGAACGTTTCGATAGAGTTCCGCTATCCCTATGTTTCTAGTTCGGCCAACTGAGTCGTAGCCGATTCTCGTCTTCTCCCCGCACTCTCTCTATACAAACGGCAACGGAGGAGCCAGTCCGTACGGTGTGGGTTTGACTTAGTCCACCAATTATAACCACCTCTTTCATCATCGGCATTAGAGATATGGACTCTATGTATCCACAATATATACTATATCGATGCTCTCGCAGCGTGCAGAGTCTGATTTCGATACAAGTAAAAACATGGCTTTACTATCCTTTCTGCTTACCTCTTGCTTCTTTAGCCATTATATTTCAGCACAGGAAAGCACAATTTCTACACTGCAGTTCTCTTCTACCAAACCATGTATTGCATTCCCTTTGCCACAAGCCCTCTTGGGTCTCTCGATCGAGCCAGACCGGTGGCCAGATTGGGTTGGTAATGTGTCTCATAAGAATAAGTACACTTATACGCTGCTTAGTACACTGAAAGAAATGACTGGTGTGGCGCCGAGAATTCGGTACGAATATCTAGTCAGGGAGTCATGCGCAGATGTTAACGTTCATGTCTGGGTAGAGTCGGCGGTGATACTCAAGACCACACGATCTACACCACAGGAGTCACTGGCAATCCAGGCTACTATAACGTGTTCGCCCCTGTGCCAGAGAACATCACTGGTACAAAGCAACTATTTCCGGAGGCGCTGTTTGTCGGTGCTGGGTATGACTACTGGCTGTGTTCTGGTAACCTTCCGAAAGGATCTATTATCACTTGGGGCGTCAATCTCGGAGCTGGAAATGCGAGTGAAGCGGTAGCAGAGGTACAGGAGATAGTTAAAGCATTTGCAGTCGGTCATGGCTCCATCATCACTCATCATTAATGGCGATGACTAACCGGATACGTCTAGGACCCACACTGCAAAGACGTCCAATTGCTCAATATCGAGATCGGCAACGAACCAGACAACTTTCGAGGGGGTTCGCGTCCCACGAATTGGACCATCTGGGAATATTCCTCCCAATAGTAAGTCGTAATGCGAATCCTCGCGTTTTGTACGGTACACACGAAGCCACTGACTTGTACGCAGCATCGAGTACTTTGAAGCGATTAGTTCCGCCGTGAAACAGAGAAATCTAAAGTACCGAGTCGGAGACTTTGCTGGTGGATGGAGCGCTGCGCAGTTGTTGTCGACTGGCATTTTGGAGTCTGTAATGGGTCCGTAAGTGATTCATACCGTTCGTCGTTCTTGTCTTGTTTATGTTGAACGTGTCACCAGATCTGTCAACGCTATTTCCGAGCACCATTATCAAACAAATGTCGACGCCACTACCTCACCAGCTGCATTCTGGCCCAGCTACGCCACGCAACTCACAACTAAGTCAAACATCCGCGGGAATTTGTCGCGCTTCTCGGCTTCGGTCTTGGATGCACAGAAATCTGGCATATCATTTGTTCTCGGTGAGACAAACACATTTTTCGGCCACGGCCAGCCAGGTGTGAGCAACTCGGCTGCGGCTGCGCTATGGCTTGTCGATTACAGCCTGCAAGCGGCTAGTATCGGTGTCGATTGCGTCTACTTCCACCAAGGCATTGGCTATAACTATAGTGGTATAATTTGCTTGCTCAAGATGTCCTAGTCAAGTTCACCTCCTGATGGTTTAAAGCTTTCGAACCCTTGAACAATATCGGCATCAACGTAACCGACTATGAGGCGTCAGCAAAACGCCACGTTTTGCCCGAATACTATGGCATGCTTGCGGTAGCGGACACTATCGGCACTTCCGGCAATGCTGTGAGTCATACTAATAAGTGTGCTTAGAGTGTTTGTACTAATATATCCTAGTTTATCAACGAGTTGTGGACCGACAATTCCAATCTTGCAGCATATCAGATCTGGGAGGGCGATCAATCCAAACGCCTGATGCTGATAAATGAAGTGCCTTGGACGGCCGTGTAAGCGGCCCAACTTGTGTCGTCCCCTCGCGCGCCAGAAGAGTGCTGACACCTGCTATCAGTTCAAATGGCACCCGTCCAACATTGTTAGTTGATATCCCTGATCTCCGACATGCCCGCGCTACGTATAAGCGGCTGGATTTCTCTTCACTCAGTGCTACTTGTGGGTTGCCTCCATCGGAATTACTTCGTACTTGTGTATGGATAAACTGCTGACGAGCTCGCAGCTGGTATTACATGGGGCGGTCAAAGTTGGGACACTTATAGTGGCTTACCGAATGGCTCTCCGCAGATCAGTATGTTGATGAACGGGTCAATCGAGCTCAACGCGAGCTCGGCTGTGCTTGTATACCTGTGAATCTATTGGGTCGATGTCTGGTGCCCATATTCGGGGCATCTGTTCTTCCTCGAATCATGCGCTTGCCAAGCAGGAGACATCAAGCCTGTAGGTCGAATCATGCTGGCATTTAGCAGCGTTCCTGGATAGCCTCGAGCTCGAGTACGGTCTTCAATGTCCGAGACATTGGTTCTAGATGCCACTGGGTTTTTGGCGACGAGGCTGAAGGACAGACGTACAGTACCAATCATACGTACCTTGTACCCTCTCCATAGCTCTATACCTGCGGCCATAGGCAGGCCAATGGATGTGCCAAGAACCTATTGCGCCGAAAGAGACTGTCGCTAAAGTGCCAAACTTCGCTGTACTGTGGGCGAAGCTGCTTCGGCCCGTCACACCCGAGTCCCGTGACTTCGAACAAGACGCTAGTGATTAGTCTAGTGAAGACTAAAGTGTCTTCATCGAACGCTCTAAGTCTCATAGAGGACTGGGATATCATTCTTTCGTCGTCTTGTAGTCGGACCTACCACAATTGGCATCGATGCTACCGGCCTGTTGGTGGATTGGCTATAGGCAAACGGGCATCGTGCTGTTGTAGGTTGTGCGTCTGCCGCAGCTTGGCACAACACGACGATATCAGCTGCTCGTTTTAATTCAGTCAATGCTTGGACATCCGGACTGACCAGCATGGACTTCCGATAGCACGATGACTCTCTCGATGCTGGGAAGAAAATCCATTCTACGGATTTGAGGTGGAGTGGTTGGAAGTGTTGACAGCAGTAGCTTCCTCCATTTACAATGATTTAACAAGTCCTCGTACCTCACGATTGAAAAGATATTAGCCAATTCCCGTCTGAGTAATGTTGTCAACGACATACCTCGAACCTCTGTGAAGACCAGACAATAAGTTGTGACTACACGCAAAAGCTTGCTCTGGAGGAAGCAGATAAGAATATTTGCAGAAGCAGCTTCCCTATCTGTATAGGTACAACGAGTGTGATAATCAACTCTCTGGTGGTAAAGTCCTCATGGCTTGATGCCATCAATCAAGTGCAAGGAACGGCCGCGTTTTCAACTTGTTCACGGTGAGTGACTGACATGCAGTACGCGAAGGTCTGCGTCCTGGTCTTGTACAGATTGCAAGGACAGTATAAGAGCTTGTCACTGCTTTCCCACGATGCAGCATTGCGGTGTTAGACCTGTGTACATGTGGTGCGAGGACGATCTCCCTCCGATCATCAGCAGGAGGCCACGGTGAAGCTCTGGATAGGTTCCACAGCCAAGATAGGTGACCTGAGTTGACGCAAAGTAGTGGTGCCAGATCTGTGATTTGACGTGTATACAGATTGAAGCACGCCCGAGCTTATTCAGACGTCTACGCTGGGTCATCGATTTCAGTCTCCTTCATGCGCGAGGCCGCGCTCGCCGCGATTTCCTGATATATTTCACCAATCTCAGCCAGTGCTAGAGCCTCGAATCGTTCTCGCCAGTGTGACCAACGTCCGAGGGACAGACCATGACCGCCCTGTGCCAAGACATCTGCTGCAGCACTTTCTACTCCAGAACGACCAGCGCAGAAGCGATAGAGCTTTACGCCGCCGGTTCTTGTCCACATTGCTGCCGCGGGCAGATACATAGCAGTCCTTTCGGTTTTCTGTGGCTTCACCGCGTCACCAAGGGCGAGATCAAACGCTTCGTACGCATGAAATACCATCCCGAAGTCGGGAGTAGAGCGCGTGGAAATTGTTGCAGCGAACGCCGTTGCATTATGAAAGGACGGGGCTTGCTTCAGCCAGTCCTCAGCCTCTTCTTCATCATTATAATCCTCAACATGATCGATGTCTAGGTTGACAAGTCAGCGATTGGACAAGGAGTTCCTGGAGCGTCCAGTACTGACCAATGCCATACTCTCCAAACGTTACGCCAGACTCAGGAAGACCTGTCCAATACGCTTGCCCATCGACATTCTTGAGCGGCTGACCGCTATCGTCAAGCACTGGCGGCAGGGAGTATAAAGCTATGAGGAGATCCGCCAACGCCCCAGCTTTCGAGCTCCCAAAGTGGCGGGTGGCCTCGCAGATGTTGCACCAGAGGCTGCCTAACTTATAGTAATCCGATGCTTGCTGCATTTCGTGCTTGACATACGTCTCGTAGTTGGAAGCAATCGAACGAGCGCCTTCGGCCGGATCTATCGTGTCGTCAATCGGGCCTTGGATGGTTTCAAAGACTGCTTCTTTCTTGGCATCCACCGTCTGCGTGGCGCACACACGCTTGGTCCAGAGCTGTGTAGACATCGGTTTGGAGTCGTGCTTGTGCGAGGTGCAAACAAAGAAGTCGTCTTTAGGAAGTGTTCGATTGAGATCAGGCCACGCTCGAAGGAAGCAGACTAGGAATTTACGCCAGGATTGTTTCCATCCAGACAGGCTGCTATAGTGTCCCATCTAATTGTGAAGGACTTGAACCGAGCTGCTATAGCTTAAATTTTATCTAATATGCTTTAATTAAGCTACTAGCGCAGCTAATGAAGGTTATCTTAATACAAACTACTACCTTATTATAAATCCACGTAGCAAACTATAAAGAACTATTACTAAAGTCTATTAAATGTTTTATAAAGCTTTTATAACTTATTTTTAATAATAGTATAAGGTTCTGCTATAGATACGTAGGGGATATACCTGTAATAAGGGGCTATAGTATAAGGTTTCTGGCGTAGTTACGTAGGGGATACGTATAAGGTGTCGTACTACATCTATAGTATCCTGCACGTAACCGCAGGGGGACCGCAGGCTGTCTGTAGTCTACTATAGTTACGTAATATGTTCCGGCCCCCCGTAGGGGGTCCGTAGGGTGTCTAATCCGGACACCTAATAGAATATATTAGCTCCCGCATTAAGCGAGGGGGCTAAGGAGAGGAGATAGAGGAAAAGGAAGTAAAGACTTCCTTCTCTTCTACTCCTTAAGTTTACTATCGTTACTATCGTACTAGATACCGCGTACGTACCGCTAGCGTAGCTAGGGTACGTACGGCGAGTACGCTCTTTAATTTATCCCTACCCTCTTCCTTACTATAACCCCTTCGTCGTAGCCGTATCCTCTACGTAACTACGCCGGAAACCTTATAGAGTAAACTTTATACCCGTCTTCGGGGTAGCGACTCGGAGGATAGGACCGAAGAGAGTTCTTCGGTAAGGCTTAGTACCTTTATAAGGAATCGAGCCGCTAGCGGAAGACGTGCGTTTAGGAATTAAAGACCTAGGCGACGTTAAGGATAGAGATAGCGACGAGCCGTAGGGCGGAACCTCGTACTATCCTATACCCGTAGCGGAATAGCCGCTTCTAAGGGAAGAACAGACTATCGAAGAGATAGAAGCTTAGCTAGCCTAAGTATAGGAAGAGTAGCGTCGATTAATTCGAGAGAAGATCTACGCTACTTAAGCCCGTAACGCTATCCTCGCTAGCGCTAATTCCGAGACCCTAGGGGGTAATATCGCTAGATATGCTATATCTATACCGTAGAGGGTTATCGGCTAGAAGCGTAACCGTTCGCCGGATAGCTATCGATAGTATAGCAAGCGGCTAATTAAGGAGCTACCCCTTTATAAGGGCAAGTCTATTAAGGAGCTAAGTACGTTACTAAAGTATTAACTAACTACAACAACCTTCGTAGGATTAACACTATATAAAAGCTTAACCCTCGCTAGGCGCGCTAGGCTATCTTCTTAGGCTAGTTTAATTTCGATATTACTTATCGACTAGGAAAGACTAACCTAGCGGATTAGCCGTCGAGAAGACCGGACTACTAGACTAAGAACTAGGCAGTTAATATACTCCTTCTAACTCTCTAGAATAAGCTTAAGCTAGTAGATAGCGAGACGATCCGTAAAGCTACGAGGATCGTACTCGCTCGAGTAGGAAAGGTTAGCGGATATCTAGGGACCGTAACCGCACGTATGCCGTATACGGATCTAAGGCATACTTCGCCTACGGAAGATTATAATATATCTACCCCTAATACTAGTACTACTAAATGTATATAGTACGTACTACGCTTTATAGCTAGATTACTAGTAACGAGCGAAATTATAACTATAGATATAGGAGTTAGCTTCCTTTAAGCCGTCGTAGAATTATAGCCGAAAGATAGCTTCGTATAGGAATAGAAGGAAAAGTAAGCCCGTACTCCTAGTAGGAGGACTTAAGTTTAGAAACTTAACTAGAATAGCTTACTTCGGTTTAAGGGAAGACTATATATCCCTAATAAACCCGCTCTTCGGTAAGAAATCCTTACTAAAAGCTATAACTCGAAGTTAGTAGAATACTTCGGATTTTATAAGACTAAGGCGCTTACGAACCGTACGGTATACTAGCTAGAAATAGACTCCGATGTTGTAGTATTTATAAAGAGCTATTAAGTATACTAGCGTAATAAGGCTCTAAGAACTATACCGTTCGGAGAGCTTACTTCGCTACTAGTCCCTTCGGATATCTAGGAGGAGATATTACTAGACCTTATTATAGGTCTACCTTCTTTAAAGCTTCGTAGTAAAGTATTCGACGTAATCCTAGTAGTTATAGACCGGCTATTAAAAATAGCCTTATATATACTAGTAACCGAACGCTAGAAGGCTAGCGACTTCGCTAGAATCTTCTTCGATAAAGTCGGTTCTAAGTTTAGCCTTCCTATTAGTATTATAAGCGATAGAGGATCGCTATTTACCTTAGCGTTTTAGACCGAAGTCTGTTTCTAATACCGGATAAAACGCTAACTAAGTACCGTATATTATCCGTAGATAGATAGCTAAATAGAGAGGTAGAACTAAACCTTAGAAGCGTACCTACGGATATTCGTTAGTAAATAATAGGACGTATAGGCGTCGATGTTACTATACGCTAAATTTGCGTATAACAACTCGACGTATACTAGCATATTAAAGACTCCTTTCGAAATAGTATTAGGCAGACATCTAAATTAGTCTAGCCTAAACGAGGGCGTTTATTATAAAGGGGAGGCGCCTACTGCCGTCGAGAGATTATAACATATCTAAGAAGTTCGGAGAAGCGCTACGGACTACCTACGGTTAGTATAAGATTAGTAATAGCGCTACTATAATAGCAAATATACTCTATATATATTCTAGCTAAATAAGTACGTATTACTAAACGCGAAGAACTTAAGGATAAAGGTGCCGAGTCGAAAGCTAGCTACGAAGTTTATTAGTCCTTTCCGGATTGTCGAGAGGCTTAGTACTTAAGCGTACCGCTTAGAGCTACTACCCTCGTATAAGATCTATAACTCCTTCTATATATCTCTCTTAAGACCCTTCTATTAGCGTATAGGGAGTAAGATAGTAAATACTAAAGCTCTAAAGCTAGCGCCTAATAGCGATAATGTAAGGTGTCGTACTATATCTACAGTATCCTGCACGTAACCGTAGGGGGACCGCAGGCTGTCTGCAGTCTACTATAGTTACGTAATATGTTCCTGCTCCCCGTAGGGGGTCCGCAGGGTGTCTAATCCGGACACCTAATAGAACATATTAGCTCCCGCATTAAGCGAGGGGCTTAAGGAGTAGAGATAGAGGAAGAGGAAGTAGAGACTTCCTTCTCTTCTACTCCTTAAGTTTACTATCGTTACTATCGTACTAGATATCGCGTACGTACCGCTAGCGTAGCTAGGGCATGTACGGCGAGTACGCTCTTCGACTTATCCCTACCCTCTTCCTTGCTACAACCCCTTCGCCGTAGCCGTATCCCCTACGTAACTACGCCGGAAACCTTATAGATAAGGTCTTCGAAGTTAAAAAATTTCTTAGTAAGAGGAGAAGAGGCGGTAAGATAGAGTACTTACTATTATAGAAAGAATATAATTCTAAATAGAATTAATAGATACTAAAGGATAACTTTAATTCTATAGAAGAGTTACTATAGAAGTAGCGAAGTCTATAAAGGAAGTAGAAGAGGTAAGAAGTAGATATAGTAAGTATATAGTTATAAATATAATAACTACTTATACTTTTAGAAAGACTTAAAAAATATAGTAATATAACTACCCTTTATAATCTAACCTTTCTTTAACTAATTTACTTTATTAAAAACTCTTTAAGAAATAAACTAAATTAAGAAAACCCTATAAAAACTCTAAGAACTCTAGTAAACGCTAAGTATAGTATATAATAAGTATATATACTATATTATAGCTAAAGCTAATAAGGTACGCTACTATATATAGGTAGACGTTATATAGTAAGGCTACTACCTAGTTGTTAGGTATAGTAGAAGGCTTCTAGGTACTAACCTTCTAAGTAAGAAAAGAGAAGGGGGTAGAGAGCGTAGCTAGTAAAGTAGACTTATTACTAGTAGCTTCCTCCTACTACTCGCTAGTAGAGGTATTAACGAGGTTAGCGATAGTAGTATCCTTAGGCTAAGGTAAAGCCTTATAACCGCTAGAGATAAGACTAGTAAGCTAGATATAGCGCTCGTAGCGAGTATAAGCTTACTATATCTCTCTAGCCTACTTAGCCTCCTCCTTATTCTAATATACTACTTCCGTCGCCTAGGCGTAAAATATATATATAACCTCTTATAGGTCTTAGTAGCTAATATAGCTTCGGTCTACTACTTAGTAAATAGGGCCGATAATACTACTAATAGCCTATAGGCGTTATACGGAGTTATCGTATCGAAGTTAGATACTATAAAGTTATAATAGAAGAGGCTTACTAGGCTACCCTCCTTACCTATAAATAGTAGTAGCGATAGTAATTACTAGACTATTATAGCTTTCGCTATTACGCGTACGCCTTCTATAAGCTAAGTAAAGGTCTTTTTATTTAACTTCTTACTTCTAGGCTCCTCGTCTACGAACCACGAACCGCGTACGCTTTATAGACGACTCCTTAGCTCTACCGCTACTTTTACGCTTATTACTAGATATTATAGCTAGAGTAGTAGGTAGGCGGGAGGGAGTAATAATAATATAGGTACGGCGGCGATATAGGGTAGCGAACTCCCTACTAGTAAGAATAGTAGGAGAGGGCGGCTAGATCTAAGGCTAAAGAGTACCCTCTAGAAGTACGCCGCTTATACGGTCCTAACCTACTAGAATACGAGGGCGAAGGCCTAAGAAGATATAGCTTACTATAAACGTATCGCTAGATATAGAGTTATTAGACTTACTATCTATACTTAGGTTATTAATATTAATAAAGTCTAAATTAGACTTATCTACCTCCTCTACTACTATAGCCTTAGTATTATATACGGACCTTCTACTTAAACGTAAAGGCGTTATAGGATCGCCGCGTAGAGGTAAGTTAGGTCTTATACTACCTAAGCTAACGATCTTAGATACGCTACTAGAGGTACGCTAAGAGGGAGTATACTAGTTAATTATAGTACGTAGTACTAGGAGCGACGTAGCTAGGACTTCCTTAGTACGACTACGCGTTATATTCTTCTATAGGAAGTTAGTATATAGTTCGTAAGGTAGAAGGATAAGTTACTTACTATAAAAGTACTACTAGTACGACGAGTATTAGAGGTTTACGCTAGATAAGTACTATCGCGTATTACCTTACGGTCTACTACTAGAGATATATACTCCTATACGGAGCGAGAGCGGCGAGTAGGTATACTAGTATTCGTACTAGAGCGATTAGTATTTATCTTAAACTTACGTAGCTTATAGGCGAGTATACGTAAGGCTAGACTAATATCTATAGCGGCTTAAAGAATATTATCGTCGGCTAGTACGCGCTACGTAGTAACGTTAATAGTATAGTACTAGGCCTAGTACGCCCTAACGAAGCTATTATATAACTCTAATACTTTAGTAATACGACCGTTAAATCTTAGAGAGAGCTATCGTAGTTAGCTATCGAATCGTATATAGGATTTTATTAAAGGTAACTTACGAGTTTATATCTAGCTCTCTTACTACTAGAATAGTACCTATATACCTTATAGTCTAGTCGCTCGTAACGACGGCCTATAGTAATACTCTTAGTATACCTCTTATAGGTAGAGTATTTAGCCTTAGTATTAGGATCGGCTATAGCTATAGACTATTCCTAGATAGAGTTATTCTTAAATATTAATAACGTAAACCTAGTAGGTATAATCCCTTAGTATACGCGCTAGGTATAGTAATTATAGTTAATAATTACTACTTATAATTAGATTATATCCTATAAATATACTATATAGGATCCGTAAGCCCTTTAATATATCTATATATATATAATATCTTACTAATCTTAGTATAGATATTATAAGAGATATATTAATAATAAGAGGGAGCTTATAAAGACTATTAATATAAGATTTAAAGTTAGAGTAAGAGTAAGAGTAGAATTAGACCTACTTATTTCTTAATATATATATATAAGTAAATAATAACGTAGGAGCCTCGATATCTACTTAACTTACGTAAATAGCTAGCTCTAAGTATATATAACTCGCTAAGTACTTAAGTACTCTTAGTAGCTATCCGTAAAGTAACTAAGGTATATTTATAAGATAAATTCCTAATTTAGATATAAGTTTAACTATAGTTATAGTACTATAAACCTATAAAATACTATAAAGTATTCTTATAGTTAAGCTAGAGATCTCTATAGGAGATACCTATAGTAAGGCAAAGCGAAGTAAAGCCTATATTCTCTACTATAGGCCTAATAAGGACCTTAGGCGTAAGAGGAGGTATCTATAAGATATTATATTATATCTATAGTATCCTATACGTAACTATAGAGGGACCGTAGGCTATCTATAGTCTACTATAGTTATATGATATATTCTAGCTCCTTATAGGGGGTTTATAGGGTATCTAATCTAGATACCTTATAGAATATATTAGCTTCTATATATAGTAAGGGAGCTAAGAAGAGGAGATAGAAGAAGAAGAAAGGCGAGCCTTCCTTCTCTTCTACTTTTTAAGTTTACTATTATTACTATTATACTAGATATCGCGTACGTACCGCTAGCGTAGCTAGAGTACGTATAGTAAGTACGCTCTTCGACTTATTCCTTCTCTCTTTCTTACTATAACCTCTTCGCTATAGCTATATTCTCTACGTAACTACGCTAGAAACCTTATAGTATAGATCTTATATAGTATACTTATAGTATATACCCTAATTATAAGTAGTAATTAATAATTAATAATTAATATAGCTAGTACTTATACTAAGAGGATATACTTACTAGGTATTATAGTAGTACTTTTTAAAGATAGCGCTATATAGAAGTAGTTCTATACTACTACCGACCTAGAGGCTAAGGCTAAGTTCTCTATCTATAAGAGGTATATAAAAAGTATTACTATTAGCTATTATTATAAGCAACTAGACTATAAGGTATACGCGTACTACTCTAGTAGTAAGAGAGCTAGCTATAAACTTATAAGTCGCTCTTCTTAAGAACTTATATATAGTTCGATATCTAACTATAATAGCTTCCTCTATAGTTTAATAGCTATATTATAGAAGTATCTAAACTATATAATACTTTTATTAGAATATATTAGGCTTAGTACCGCTCTATTAATATTACTATAGAACGCGTACTAGACGACTACGAAGTTCTCTAGGCTACCTTAGACGTAGGCTTAGCTTAGTATACGCTTATACGTAAGCTACGTAAATTTAAGACTAATACTAACTAGTCTAGTAATAATACTAGATTACCTACTTATCGACTATACTTATTATAGAAGTATATATCTCTAATAGCCGATCGTAACGCTATATATAATAGTACCTATCTAGCGTAGATACCTAATACCTACTAGTTAGAAGGCGCCTTTATAGTAAGTAACCTATTCTTTTACCTTAAGGGCTATATACTAACTTCTTATAGAAGAATATACTACGTAGCTAGACTAAAGACGTCCCCGCTACGTTATTTTAGTCGCTACGTATAACTATTATCTAATATACCCTAACCTAGCGTACTTCTAGTAGTATAACTAAGATCGAGGGTGCCAATCTGCACTTGGGTGGGAACAGGGTGCAAAGCGAGAACGGTAGCTACTTCATCGAGGCAAGTGTATTTGGTTAGAGTAGTAGGAAGGACTCTCCGCTGACTTCAACAATACAGCCAACCATCTTCACGGACGTGAAGCCTCACATGAAGATCATGCGAGAGGAGATCTTCGGTCCCGTCGTCGCCATCGCCAAATTCAAGGACGAAGAAGAAGTGCTCGAGCTAGCCAACGACACTACGTACGGCCTCGCCGCCGGCATCTTCACCAAGGACTACGAGCGAGCCATACGTGTGACCGGTGCGCTGAAAGCCGGGACAACGTGGGTGAATTTGTTCAATTTCGTGCATTGGAGCATGCCATTCGGCGGGTACAAGGAATCCGGCATTGGTCGTGAGTGTGGTGATGCTGCTCTGGAGAACTACACCGAGATCAAGACGGTTTATTTCAATATGGGTATGACTGCACCACCAACTGGTTCAAGAGCTGCTGGGGATGCCTAAGTGTACGCAGCATTAGTCGATCGATGTAGAGTAGCGATTGTGAAAACCAATGAGTTGTCGTCAGCTTGCAATCGAAACATCGTGCTTTACCCGTTCTTTCATTTGTGTTGACGCCGAAGAACCTCATTGACTGTTTTTGTGCGTCGCCTCATCCTTCATATCCGTAACATGTATCAGTTCACGAAGCCACGAAACTCGGCAATGCCAAGAAATACGCTTGCCCAGCAATTTTGGTGACGAAGGTAAAGTCGGGACATGCCCGGCTTCATCCGACCCCCCTCGCTCTACAATGCTCCCATATTGAACTATATGGATCGTGATGTGGGCTATGACAAGCACATGATCCGAGAAGATGTTTAGACTGCAGATAGCACGTTCTTGAACACGCATACGCCTTCAAAAACCGGTTGACAATCTCCTCCAACTGTGGGAGCGACGGGATGATCAGTGGGCGGTTTAGACGAAGAGTTGCTGGACAAGGAACACCAGATGCCTTCACAAGGCTAGATGGAAGTCTGGCTAGAATGCAGCAGTACGTAATGCAGGAGAAAAAGGCGAGCAACAAAAGCCAGCCATGCATGTGAATATAGCAACGGAATCATGGAAAGTACAACTCACATATGGAATACGTCCTCGTGCGCGTGGTCGGTCAAGACTTGGCTGGCAATAGTATGGATCAAGGGAGTGTAATAGCGCAGCTGGATAATACTGGCAGCTATCTACGGTAGGTCGAAAGTGATGTCCAAGGTCCAGGTCGCTGACTACGCTATACTCACCCCTCGAGATATGCTCCTCCCAGCTTTGTGCCGCAATATAATGATCAATTATCCGAGAGTCCTGTAGTCCGTCAAGAATCCTCAGCTTCATCGCTTCCACCGACCTCGCCAGACCCCGGCTGGTACCAAAATCTTCCAGCCTCGTTGACCTAGAACAAACTATTGAGAACATTCCCGCGATTGGGTCATCAAGCAGCCGATTGCTTAGAGCACCTCAGGCTTCTCAAATACGTCACTGGCTTCGCAAAAGGTCGCTGCCCGCCAGGAGAGCGGGATCGGCCGCTGAAAGCTCCACGAGCGGGTACACAAACGCGAAATTCCCCGCCACCTTCCCCTTTCTTTCTTCAAGTGCGAGAGAGAGGATCAGGTATGTACTCCCCATCAGGCGGCGGCGCGGCGGCGCGTTGACAATGAGTGAGAGTGAGGCTGACGCATGCATAGATTGTTTCCAGTGACACGGACAACGCGATTTCGGCTGGGCAAGTGAAGCAACACAGCGCTGAGCGCGACTACACAGTAGTCGAGGGCCTCCCTTCCTCACTTCTCCCCGAGGTGGTTGACCGCAGCTTTGCACTCGATCATCGACCAAGGGTCAAAAAGAACCCCCATCCGCCCTCACCCGATACAGACATTTTTTAAGCATGTCTTCTCCGACGAATCCTTCTTCTGGTCAGCCTTCTGGCGCCAAAGGCAATGGCAATGGCAAGGAAGTCGTTATGACCGATGCACCCCCGGTAGATATCGGCACCCTGGACGCATTTGCGTTATTCGGAGCGGTCAACCGTGAGCGCAAGAATATCCAAGGCTTCAGAATGGGTTGGCTCAAGCGTGCTTTGCCTGAAGAGGTGAGCTACTGGAACGCAGGCATCGACAAATTTCCAGCCGAGTTGCGCGGTCAAGAACCTCATGCAGAGATTATGTACCCAGAATACCTCGACATTGACGAGAAGAAGCGCTTCCCGATGAACACCGTTCACTTCGGCGAGCAGATGTATCGTGGGCACGACGTCGCCAGGTTCCCACTGAAGATTGGTAACGGCAAACCCAAGCAAGCTACGGAGTGGCGTCACTGCGCGGTCTACCTGCCTGAAGTTGTCCAAGATGATGTCAAGAACAAGACCTACGGCACCACAAACAGTGCATATGCCCATGAGAATACGGCAGACTCGACCGATCTCAGAGACGCCAGGTATCGTATCGTGCCAGACACGCAGCGGCCGTACGTTCACCTGCAGATCGTGGTTGAGCGCACAAGCAGCATGGTCGATGATCCAGACAAGCCTGGCGAGCAGAAGGAATCTGTCAAGACCAAGACCGTGCATTGGCTTTGTTTCGCCGAGGCCTTTAAGCATACGAAACCAGATGGATCGCCAGATCTGAACCTGCACGTCCAACTTGGTGACGACAAGCTTCTGCAGCACAGTGTCCCCAAGGGCGATCTTGCGCTTTCTCAGCTTCTTGAAAAGAAGGACTTGGTATGCACGCAGCTGATACTCCCCTCAAACAGGGGTATTGTCTGGAAAGACATCTCGCCTGAGGACCGCGACGAATTGTCCAAGGCGTGGATGGAGCAAACGGTGCTCTCACCCGGTCAAAAGCTGGTACGTGACCTAGACGATGCTCGGCAGATTGTTCTGTTTGCTGAGCTTAAGAACGAATTGGCGCCACAATACCGCCAGTTTGTTGAATTCTCGCGTGCAGTCTTCTTCGCCACCGCTCATCTCGGCAGCTTTTGGTATTATCACCTCGTCAATCCCGAGGCAGGAATCCATACCGAGAAGTATCCCTTCAAGGCTGTCGACCCGCCAAGATGGCTCGTTCAGCAATGGCGCATCAAGCAAGTGAATGGCACAAATGTCAGTGCCCAGCCCATCGAGTGGCTACCATTCAACAAGCCTGCTGGGAGCCGATATCCAGATCTGGATACGTACGCATTCGAGCTGCGCCTTGGAGTTGCTCGCGAGGCACACAAGAGCGACAGAGACTTCAGCCAGACCCTCGACAGGTCGGGCATGAAGGATGCCGGCCAGGAATACATCCCTATGCATGATGGCGAGACTGTTGCCGAGTGGAACGCCAAGAAGATCCGCGTATACGGCCACTTCATGAACAATCCCCAGAATAAGGACGTTCTGGTCAATATCTCCATGCAAGGCGGCCACAACGAAGCGGGATCGATGAAGATGCCAGGCTACGATCGCAAGATTGTGCTGGGTCTCAACTACGGGGGTTACGACTGCTTCTTCACAGGCAGCATACTCGATGACATTACGAATTCGGGCGCTCAGATGACTGCACTGGTCACAGCGAAGGCCGGCAACAAGATCGCTGTGCCGGACAGTTCCGCCGAGAAGGGGTACCAACTCATCCTCGACTTTCCGGATGATCCTACGGCCAACAATCGCTCCCTGAATGCTGTCTCCCTCATGCAGAAGGGCCAGAAGAGGCGAGTAGGTGTGTTCATCCCAGAGATTGCGCTTGGAGCTCCACGCCCACGGGACCAGCAGACTGCATGGCTGCACAAGCATTTCAGGGGAAATCCTGCAAAGCACACGGCCTACCATGCTGAGCTCGATCGTCAGGGGCTCAATGACAAGCAGCGTGCTGCAGCGAACGATCTCGCCAGTCCCACAACCACCGGCGCGTTTGGTCTCTGGGGCCCCTACGGTACTGGCAAGACGAAGGCACTTGCAGCCGTCGCCAAAGCTTTGGTTGCCACAGATACCAAGGTTATGATCTGTGCCAGCCAGAATGAGGCTGTCAATCGGTGTCTGGAGGTCTTTGTCAAGGATTTGCCGCCGAGTCTGGAAGCCACTGCATTCTGTCGCTTCACCGGTGCTCTCAGGCGTATCTCAACGCATGATGACACAGCCGAGGACAAGTCCGAGGACTCCTACCTGCCATCGGATCGGTACATTGGTTCCTGGGCTGACAGTATGGCTGCGCAAGACGAAGAAGCCCGGAACAATCAAATGGCCTCGATCTTCGAGATGGCTGCTGTCAGTACTGGTAAGATGGGCAACAGCTCGCAGATTGCCGATCCTCATGGGTTCGGTAAAATGAAGCTTGCGTTCGTCGAGCATCTTGCCGCCTCGACTCCTGCCGACATCCAGAAGACGCGCGTGGTACGAGCCGGCAAAAACTCTGCCAAGGAGGCCAAGGCCACCCACGACTCGGCACGCAAGTACCTTGAGGCTCTACACAAGCTCCGCCAGGGTACCGAGTCGCTCAGCAAGAAAGAGTCCAAGGACTTGCGCGCCGAGTTCCGTGGCCTAGATGAGTATTGGACCACGGTCTATGTCTCTCGCTGGGTGAAGGCCATCTTTGTGACCAACAGCTCCTCGTGCCACGAGTCCTTGCTCGATAGCTGGAGGCCCGAGGTCATCATCCAGGATGAAGCCGGCCAATCCACTCCTGCTGATGCCATAATCCCCTTGGCATTCTTCATGGAGTACATCAAGCTGTGGATCATGACAGGCGATCCCAAGCAGTTCAAACCGACGCTGACCTCCAAAGGCGCAAACGAATCCGAGATGTCGATGATCGAGTCCATCTACACTCGCGAGATCCTGGCAGAGCCCAAACGCATTGACTGGGGCTTCTTGAACGTGCAGTATCGCCTGGATCCTCAGCTGTCCGCGTATCCGAATGCGACGCTGTACAAGAATCTGAACATGGTGGATGCTCCCAGCACTGCCATTGTCACAGACCTTCAGAAGCGGATCACAGCGAGCATGAAGCCCTTCAAGGATCAGAGCTTGTGGAATGGTCGCTTCCGGGTCGGCATCGACTTCAGCGCAGACGGCGACAAGTCGGAGAGGTGGGAATCCTCGACCTCCATGTACAACCAGAGTGAAGGTGCGTGGATCGTTGACACGGTCGCTGGAATGGTGAAAGCCGGTATCTCACCTGCGGACATCCTCCTCATCACACCGTATGACGGTCAGCGCCGCTTCCTTCGCCGCGAGCTCCATGGTCAGAATACCGAAGTGCGTGCTCGCGAGGTGCGGGTCATGTCAACGTACTCTTCCCAGGGTCACGAGGGCAAGATTGTGTTCTTCAGCCTTGTGAAGAACGTCCCGGGCAACCCAGACAGTTCGGCATTCCCCACGACGGATGAGTGCATCAACGTCGGCATCACGCGGCCGCAAGACTGCTTGTTTCTCGTGGGTCAATTGGTGCATTATAAGCGCCACTTGAATGTCAAGGACAGGAAAGGTCTTTTGAAGAGTGATAACCGCAAGTATTTTGCGGGTCTCATCCACGACCTTTTCGAGAAGAAGGACGTCTTCCGTGGCCTCGAGTGGGACGAGGTGCTTGCCAACCCGGGCAAGGTGATGTACGACGGCTCCATCGTCTACCGAGGCGGTTATCTCAAGCCCAAGGCTCCAACTTCGGTTCCTGGCGCCGCGACCAGCCACGCTGGGGCATCTGGTCGTGCCGACATCCGTGAGGAGTCCACCTTGGGCGCCTTCGCCAAGAAGCCAAAGACGTCCCACGATCCTGCATCCGAGCCTGCCAACCGCGGCCGCGGCAATGCTTGGACTCAAGGCCGTGGTCGTGGTCGTGGAGCTCGCGGTGGTGGTGGCGCACTATAGGCGGTAGAGGATATAGTAGATTAAATATATTATATAATAATAGTAGGTAGTACGTAGAACGGTATTTACGTACGCTAGATAATAAAAGCTTATTCTATACTACTAAAATACTATTATACTATACTTTACTATTAAAAGTAAGTATTTATTTTGTATTAATACTATAATCTCCTATTAAGATAGAATACTTTACTTCTATATAAAATACTCTATATATATATAGCGAGATCTACCCTACTATACTACTTCCTTTCTAACTATATTATCTACTACTATAAGTATAACTATAAGTACTATAACTATATCTTCTCTTTATACTAGTTATAAGTTTAGTTTATCTACTTTTATTAAGATTAATAAGGCTTATATAAGTAGACTATTAGCGTATTTACCTTATAGTAAAAATCTTAATAGCGGCCTAAATTATTAAGAGCGTTAGTATATATTACTATCCTATATAAGGATCTGTTTTCTTTTTACTATCTATAAACTTATTATAGTCTTTAAGTAATATAATAAAGTTTGTTAAGTAATTATATCTATTATTTAAGTTCTCTAGCTATAAGGCGAATAGTTTATAGTTACTCTTCTTAGCTATAGTATAAAACTCTAAGGCGCTAATAGTATAGATATTACTATCGAGCTACTATAGCTCCGTAGTAGTACTATATAAGTCTTATTATTCTTTTAATAGCTACTACTTAAATAGTATAGATAGTTAAACGTTATAGTTCTATCTCGAAATCTAAGTTTTATATTATACTCTTTAAGCTATAATATACTAAGTATAATATTATTACTATAAAGATTTGTAATATAGGCCTCGCTAGTATTAGTATAGCTACTAATTATTAAGGTTAAAATTATTACTTACTATATAGTAGTAACTCTACTATCCGCTAACCTTACTAATTTAGGTACTACTAGATTAATAATAGAAATATTATTCTATATATAGAGAAAGAGTTGGTAAATAGAGATAAAGCTCTATAGTTAGTAAGAGATTTACTATTCGAGCTACCTATATTTATTAATACCTTATACCTCTAAACTAAATATCTACTAGCTTTTAGTATCTCTAATAGATATAGCTATAGTTTATATACTTACTCGCCTTCTATTAACTTACTAGTAATCTATTTTCTCTAATCCTATAATAAAAATCTAACGCTACGACTTAAGCGCTAGATATACTATTTCCTAACTTAGTAGGTAGTAAAGTAAGAAGATCTAAGTTAGCCTTCGTACTAGTATAGAGGTTAGCCTTAGTAGCGTTAGTAGAAGTACCTATAGTATAAAGAGCTAGTAGGTTTTTAAAATAGAGAGCTTCCTTACTATAAGAGAAGATATAGGTATTATTAGTTCTATAGTAGCTCTATTTATAGTAACGCTAGTAGCAGCCCTTCTTATATAAGTAAGCCTTAAAAGTGTTAGTAAGTATTAAAGGTTCTTATTATAGTACTTATTAGAAATAATATAGTAGGTATCGGTTCTAGAGCTACTATTACTACTAGTATTACTACTCCTCGACTTACTCTTGCTTTTACTACTAGCTATTAAATCCTTATTACTCTTCCTACTCTTATTACTCTTCTTATTTAACTATATAATCTTATACTTAATATTATATATAAGACTATTTATCTTAGCCTATATTATATCCTTATAGCGAATATTAATAGTCTTATTTAAGTAGTTATAGTTAAGTTTACGAGCTAAATCTCTTATCTTATTAGTACTAGTCTTCTTTATATAGCTAGCGAGTTTATTTAGCTTAAGGCTAAATATAGACTAACTCTCTCTATTAGTTATCTTTAGATTATAGTACTTATTATAAGCGTCCTACTCTTCTTTATAGTCTTTAAAGCTATTATAAATCTCTAACTATAGTAAACTCTTAGATTTCTAGTACTAAATACTACTAATAGTAGTAATAAGCTTAAAAGCCGTATTGCTCGTATACGACTAGATATAGTCGAGCCGCTTAGTAGGCGTATTACCTATACTCTCTTTAGAATAGGACGCTCTTAGCTTTATCTATATAAGAAGCTTCTAAGGCTTATACTTAGTATAGTCTTTACTAGAGAAAACTTCTAGATCTAGGTAACGGGTATTATAATAAATAGTACTATAGTTACTAATATAGCTCTAGCTACCTAGAGTCTTAGCTTTAATATTTATAATACTAGCCTTCTTATAGGGAGGGAGTACTATTAATCGTTTCCTAGCTAGGGCGCTATTAAGGTTATTATTATTATTACTACTACTATTATTACTACTATCGCCTTCTCTACTACTATTACTAATATAGGCTCTAGCGCTCTTAGGAATAGTCCCGCTAGTATTCTAGCTAGTAGGACTAAGCTTAGAACTAAGCTACTCTATTTAATTACCTACTATCTATAGACTTATAGCTAGTTAGAGCGTATAAACTAGACTATAGAGATTATACTTTATTACCATATAGCTAAATATCTAGATAGCGCTTTAAAATAGAAGTACGTCCTACTATAGATATAGTTTTAGTTTAATAACTCTTTTAATATAAGTATAGATAAATCTCTAAATAAGATTTAACTTAGGTTTAAGTTATATAAAGTAAAAGACCCTTTAAAATATACTATATATAAACTTAAAATTATATATAAGAAGGTAGTAAATAGTATATCCTACGACTAGGCTATTATAAAGTAGAGATATAATAGGAACTATAGACTATAGAAATTATATATAGAAGATAATATATACTTAAAACTATCTACCTATTAGATTATTAAATCTATAAATAGGAGATTATTATAGCTATGTATAGAACTATTTATAGTTTAATAGATAGTTATTAACCTAGCTTATTACCTAGATCTACTAAAACTTTAGAAAATCTATCTAGTAGTATCTATTATAAAGCTTAAGCTAGTTTATTAATAGGTTAATCTATATAAATAACTATAAGTAGAAAGTACTTAGCTACTATAAGGAGATAAAGTAGATATATTACTATACTACTATATATACTTAGTAGGTAGGTCTTAATAATATATTAATAAGTATCTTATATACTAGAAAGATAGAGCTATAGTCTCTAAGTAGTAGATATATAAGGTAGTACTTCTAAATAGACTTATTTAATAGTTTACTTAGAATAATAGGTACTAACTACTAACGTTTAATATTACTATATATATCTATAATTAGCTTTACTTAGGAGCTTTACTTTATAGTACGTACTATTTATATATATAGATATTTTAATATTTTAATAATTTCTAATATCTTCTATAATACTTCTAATTAAGTATATATTTATACTTTATATATATATCTATACTTTATAATAGTAATAGCTTCCTTTAGTACTAATAAGAATTAGCTAGCTTACTATTCTAAGTAGTTAGGTAAGAGGATTAATAAGAGCTATAACTTACTAATAGATAGTAAGAAACTATTCTTTAGTAAGGCTACTATTATACGTAGAGAGAGTAATACTATTAAGCTTCTATATAATATTATTTAGAAGTAGATTAATAACTATAACTTCTTTATAGGTTAAAAGAAAAATAAGTATATAGTATAGTAAGCTAGTAAAATTAACTTTAATACTAAGTTCTTAATAAACTACTTTAATACCTTAAATAGAGCTTTTATAGATAGCGATAGCGTATTAATAGGTTCTAGTACTTTAGACCTAGTTCTTAGTAAGTTAGCTAAACTATTAGTAGTAATAGAGACTTAATTTATAAGAGTTAGTCTTAATATTCTTATTACTAAGATTGTACGTAAGGCCTAGTATAAAGGTTAGATAGAGCTTACTAATAAGACTATAATAGATCTAGGAATTAAATTAATATATTTTAAACTTCTAGATAGGGTTATAATAGTATAGGCCTAAGTTATTATTATAGCCTCTAATACTTATAAGAACTACTATATAGTAGATAACGAGGAGGAGGTAAAGGGTAGTAAGAGTAGTACTAGGAAGAAGCGTAGCCCTTCGATAGTAAATAAGAGTATCTTTTCTATAGGTATAGCTGCCGATACCTAGGCGTCGATACTCTAGGCGCTATAAGGGCCGATAGCGTAGTTAAGAAGGAATAGTAGTAGGCGTGGTAGTCGAGGCGGCGGCCAACCCCCTAGTGGCCCGTGGCAAGGCCGGGGTGGTCGTGCATCTCGCGGTGGTGGTAGCACTTGATCGATCCGCCCAAGTACACCCCTTCTCCCCCCTCGTCGATCGGGCTGACGTATCACTAGGATGACTCACAGCGTATTTTGGGTGGTCGGTTGGGAGTTGCGATACCTATATTATAATTACGAGGATTTTCTAATTTCTTAGTCGTAAGACTATATTTAGTATAGTTATTAAAGCTTAGGCGTTACGACTTTAGTATATAGTCTTCTTAATCTACTTACGACTCTAGCATCTCTATATTAAAAGAGTATATACTTATCGCCCGTAATCCCAAGCCGTTATAACTTGCACAAGGCCTATATCTTACATCTTCACCGTCGTCGACACTGTCGGAACAATTAGCTGCGGTAATTGCTAGTATCTACATTGCACAGCATGCTTAGTAATGAGCCCGGTGACTGGTGTTACACGAGACAGGTTCCAAGCGGTAGTGAGCGTTCACGCTGACTGTGGCCGTCCGGATGAACTCGTAGGAACAGTCCGGCCCTGTTTAGCGCTTTCACAATGGAAAAGCGTTTCCCCACCTGCAAAGTCGTATTGAGTGCTGCTTTCCCGTACCGCTGGCAACAGTGCTCCTGACCTCATCGGAACCTCGACAGATTGTTCCGATGGTGTATCATCAGAGTGGATAGTTGATACCGTCCCCGCGCTCCTTTGGGTCATTTCGGCATGGCTAGGCAATGCGTTCTCGATCTTGGCTATAAGCTGATTGATCTGCTCATGATGACCCTGCTGCTCTTTGAAATCCTCGAACCGTTGTATCAGATTCTCTACGTAGCTGACGAAGAGATCCTCGTTGTCGACAGGCCGCCACCAGTCGAATTCCAGTAATGCTGCCAATTCTGATTCTTCCGTGATCTTGATCACGTTGACTAGCCTGCCGTATGGTATCCAGCTTCTGTAGGCTAGTCGGTCTTTGGTCATGATCACGATCTTGTTCTTGCCTTTGATCATGGCCTGGTCGGGGTTATGCGTTGCTGCTGCGGTGGCCAGCAACAAGGGACGAAGCCGGCTGCGTTTTGGTAGTTTGCTGCCGACCAGTGATCTTCATTGCTAGTTGCCATGCTTTCAGTCGTTCGTGCTGTTGGATTTGACCTAGATGCATTTCTGGTAACGATCAAGTGCTACAGTTGCGAAGTCGGCGCCTCGCCGAATTCTTGGTCCATGAGTCGCCTGCTGGAATCGAGTACTGTATCATCTGACTTGAGTCAGTACTTTCCATTGAAAGGAGCGTCTAGTATGTCATGAGCTCACTTCACGAACCCGCCGACGGTCATGAGTTCCCAACCCTACACTCCTGCTCTGCCCCAATCTGATCCACGTGTCGCGTCCAAGATATCAAAGCGCCGTCCGAACGAAGAAAAAGGATTCAGTAATTCTTGCCATTAGCCACCCACCAAGGACAGTTTAACGCCATGTCCAGGGCGATTAAAAATGACGATGCAGAAACTCACCTTGTAGGTTTCACATCTGACAGGTTGGCCTTCAATCCCCTCCCTTCTGTCTCCGCTTGGCCATCTGAATCCGATCCCTGTGCTTGTTACATTGAGTGAAATATTGGAGGCCTGGCTTGACTTCATCTTGCTTTCGTTTATAAGTATCGCGTTTCAGCTGCGTACAACGCTCACATTGACGCACAGACGAAGATGAGAACTCCGAGGAGGCTTTCGTCTTATTGCAACTGTTGCAGTAACGTTGGCCTTGTGGCAATGCGATTGTCTCCTGCTGCGCTCTACGTGCTCGATAATGGTCAGCAGCCTTCTTCAAGCAGCGCTTGCAGGTCCGCATGGTAGAAGAAGAGAACTCAGCTTGTGCTAGGTCGTGGCGGCACGATCCACAAAACTGTAGACCCGCTCGAACGGCCTGCTCTTGGCAGTTTGTACACATGCCCTTCCTGTGTGACGTGAAGGCAGAATGAGCTTTGTGCTTGGCGCACCGCCCGCAATACTGTTGGCCCGATATCATGAACTCTTCCTTGCGCCTCACATATCGCTGCTTTTTCCTTAGTTGACAGTCTGTGCAAGAAGATGTAGTGTTGGAGACGAATGCCCAAGGATTCTTCAGTCTGCGACAAGAGCAGCATACCTGCCGAGAATCATGCTGCTTGGACTGCTCCTCTTGACAGTCACTACAAAGTTTGCTCACCGTACCATCAATGCTGTCGAAATGATCGATCGCGCGGAGCAAGCGACATCTATAGCACCAAGAGGAACTTTGGCTTTGGAAGGGAGATTCATGATTAGCAGCCTCGTCGACCCCGAGGTCGGGTGGATGACTCGCACATCTCACGGCCACGCTTGACGATTGACCCCGAATCCAGTCGGTGGCTTGTTCTTCCTGGCAAGCAAGCAGCTCACACGCACGTGCAGGATCGCGTGCCAGATTGATGAAGTTCCTTGTCCTGTAACTGGTGAGTTGAGCGGCTCGATTGTGTCTGCTATTCAACCTCCTCAGATCGAAGTTGTGGAAGTTGCTGGTATCGAGCCGAAGGTGTTGTACTCTGGCTACACTCTCCAGAAACTGCGCATGACCGTGGATGCACTGGAAGTTGTCGTCTCCCGTCCACTCTAGGGCGTCAGGATCATCGGCCAGGAATCGGATGTCGTCAACAGACACGGCGTCCGCCTCGTACAACCAGGCGAGCGTGGAGACGCTGTAGAATCCCCATGCTGTGACTGGGGTGGTTCCACAGTCGATACGGAAGTGGCTGGGATCGACGACGCACGATGCTTGTACAACCATGGTGATACTGAAGTTCAGATTTGGCCATCGACTTTGGAACATGCCCCAAGCGTCGTTATTGGTGGTGAGGCCGTTCCAGGCGTACATCAAGAGCAAAATCTCCAGCTTCTTCTCGTCGACTGCCCTGTCGTTGGCTTCATTCAAGAGTTCTACCACTTCTTCGTCATCCGAACTTTGAAACGGCAGCGACATGCTCGATCGAGGTGACATTGCATAGCGATACCAGCAACCATCCGGGTTTTGGAGTCCAGCGGCTAGACCTGCAGCATTGAAAACACGAGTGGGCATGGTGGATGTCGAATGGAATCGATAATGGTGCTCTTGCATCAGCTTTTCCGCAGCCTCTTCCAGACCATCGAAGGCTTTCACACATCGTTGATTAGCGCTGTATCGAGCGCAACTGACTCGCAAGTGATACCGAGCCTCGATATCATCGGGGATAGATGTACACATAACGGGATCTTCGAGGAGGAACTGTTGCGTCTCCCGGTCCAAAGATCGGCCTGGCCCAGACTGTATACTGTACGTTGTCGCAGCATCATCTTCAGCGTCGTCAGCCATTACAAAAGAGCTTGGTGTACTCTCAACAATGCTTGTCACTCTAGTGAGTATCGGGATAGCGTCACTGAGCTCACCGAGCTTGTCGCTAACGCCCTCACAGATTTGTTGGATCGTCAATGCTTGCCCTTGCGACTGCATGTATTCATAGATCGTTGTGCGATCGCAGACATCTTCTGGCTGAGTACCAACCGGATATATGTCAGTGACTCGGACGACTCCTTTACGTCTCTGACTCGGTTGAACTGGGCGCACGCGTGGGATGTACTTTGGTACCGGCGGACGCATCGTCTTCTCCACACCAGTAGCCGCAGTCTGGGACCTTGTCACTCTTCCCGTATCCTGAACGGACGCCTTACCCGCTGACCTCGCTCCCGCTGAACGTGGCTTCCTCGTCGGACGATTCTGCTGCGGCGAAGGGGTGGGGCCCCACGACAACGGCGAGCTATCACCACCTCCCGTGTTCTGCTCAGGTGGTGGCGAAGGAGACTCACCAGACGACGAGGAATGCTCCTCCACGAACAACGCTCTCGCCTCTTCACCCATCAATCTCACGCTCAACTCCCGCATGATGATCCAGCGCAAACTCTTGCCACCAAGCTCCGTCTCCGCCCACACCGGTTCTTCTTCTTGCATTACTGGCTCACCACGGATACTTCGCACAGTGCACAGCCAGGAGAAGAAGGCACAATCTGAGGTATTGACCTGTTGTGGAGAGGCAGCCCTCTGAACCGGAGCCCAGACGACCTTGTGCCAGCCCAAGGAAGGTCGCATTGAGATCAGATGAGCTAGCTTGGGTAGCTCCTGTCCGACAACATCCATGGCCATGCCCTTCAGCTTTCGACGTCCTTTCGTGTTACCAGGCTTCCGGCCCATTGAGTCGTGGAGGGTGATTGTACCTGCCGTCCTTTCATCGTTGACAGTCAGCAGCACATGGACCCAGTGTAGATCACCTATGTTATATATCAGCGACAGCTTATTCGTACAAGCCGGCATATCGGGCAACGGGAAGGAGTCAACGTCATGACCTAGCTGAGGGTTCATGACTTGCGGTAGGGCATCCGCAATCAGCCTCTCCAGATGTTTCACGCTTTCTGCGGTCGAGAGCTGTCTGACCGTACCTCGTTCCTCACCAGGTCCACTTCGTGCAGCGGTATTGTGGATGACGGATGGATCTGCAACATAATGGGTACTATCTGCTAGTCTAGCTTGCTCCTGAGCGATAGCCACCATGAATCCAACCAAACTATCAGTCGCCCAGGCATCGTAGCCTGTATCTTCCGATAGCAAGGTCATGATGTCGCCTGCCGTGAGGTTCTTTTGATACTCCTGAAAATCGGCGCCTAGATCTGCCGTCATCGTCGTGCGATTGATCTGACAGTCTGTTTCGAACTCGGCAGCCAGAGCGGTGTTCTCTAGATGTCTCAGGATCTTCACCATGGGCTCACCGAATCTATGGCCTTCGCTTTCGATATCCTCTGCTACTATGATTAGCCTGGCGAAGTCATCAAGTGATTCGTGGTAGTCGTTTTGACGTTGATTTTCACGACGCTCGGCATCTTCAATCTGCTTATTGACCTCGCCAATGTCATCAGGCTGAGCAGTCTCCAGAGCTATCGGTCCACCGTCATCTTCGTAGCTAGGAAACCAACCGTCGTCGCTAAGCATGACACCGCCGTCGGCATTGTCCTCGTCGTCTTCATCATCCTGGTCTAGCATAGCCAGCTCGGGTCCTGCTATTGTTGGGGTGATCTCTTCTTGCTGCTGATGTGCTGTCCCGCTGGCTGGCGTCTCTAGTACTGTCGGAGGAAGTGATTGCTTGGCCGGTGATGGAATCCTTGGGCTGGGCGTATGCTGTAACTCTGTCGGCCGTCTGTCGGTAGCTGGCGGCGAAACAAGCTTGGCTCCGTCCGTGGACTTCCCCGACAATTTCTCAGGGGTAGGATCCCTTGGAACGAACACCACTGATTCCATCGTCAGAGGTGCCATGCTGGTGGAATTTACGACATCCTGTGTGGGATCCTGCGGACGGCGATGGCTCGACCGAGACCTGCTTCGATAGCGTCGCGAGCCGTTAGCATGGTGTCCATGAGAAGGTGATCTTGACCGACTTCTCCGAGGATGTTCACGTCCTCGACTTACCGGCGACCTGCAAGGCGATCTCGAACCACGCCTGTGACTTCCAGGGCGTCTCCCACCTCGCTTGTAGTCGTTGTCGCTTCTGGCTCGATCGTCGTGACGAGTCTTATGATAGCGATCACGGCTCGTAGAACGGTATCTGTCATGATGGTGACGGCTGGAACGCTGGAGAGATCGTGACCTGGAGTGGCGATCTCGATGGCTACGATGCGAGCGCTCTGGTGATCTTCGCCTGTCACGATGAGCCGATCTTTGTTCTCTGGAGTCATCTCGCCTGGGATAGTCAGTACGGTCGCGATAGGTGGCCTGATCTCGCCGGGGTGAGGCAAGTCGACCGTGACCATCAGTATTGGACTGTCTGCTATCTCGTCCAGAGTATGTGGGCACATATTGATCTCGTGGATTGTTACGCTGCCGGACAAAGTCAGCCTCGAGCTCACTTGCCGGCTGGGCTCGACCCTCGAGCAGGTCAGCTTTTCTATTCCTGTGGATAGGATGGAAGCGACTTTGACGAGTCATGATGAGGAGGAAGAATGTCCTGACCTGATAAGGTGAGGACGTGCACTTAAAAGTGACTGATGATTGCACCGAGGTGACTAACGAGATAATCGTTTCGTATAGGCTGCACTAGGGCAGTCTATACTACGCGATGAGCGACACCCTGTACACCTTTTTCAGATGTCCACGCTGGTTTATACGCTGACCAGGTGTGCTAAGGAGGGAAGAGAAGAGAAGAAAGGACGCAGGAGATGAAGTTGAAGTCCACCAGAGTGGGTCTGACGTCTCGTGGGACAGGATGAGGAAGGAGCGCACGTCGACCGCTATTGCCATTATTATAATAGCACCTTACGAGTTACGACTACGATAGCTCGCACAAGACACATCCATCGGCCTCGTATCGAGTTTTGCGTAAATTGTAATGTCCCCTTGGCCAGGGGTGGGATGTTGAAGTGTGTGTGTGTGTATAACGAAGCCTGTCGTCCCTTCCTGCTTTGGATTTTGCGTGCGCAGGGACCCACTCCAGACTGTCGGTGAGTTTCTAGTTCCACCAATCAATCCCCTAAAAGTGTACATCCAGAACACCAGTATTTCAGTCCAGCGTCTCAGATCCATGTCCAGATCCGATCGTACGCCCAGCGACTTTGGAGCATCGGATGAGTTCACCCAGTGACTCTACCAAGGCCAATCGAGTACGCACGGCGACTCCTCAAGAAGTAAAGGAGTAGGGCCAATAGCTCCAGCAAGACAGAACGAGCACTTCTTACCAGCGACTCTGTGAGAACAAAGTGGCTTATCGAACGCCCGTAGAAAGATGTAGAGAGTGCGCCTTGCAACTATGTCGACCTGAGTGGAGCACCAGAAGTGATTGGCTCAAGAGGAAGAGGAAGTGGAGAGCCATGTGGTTTGAAGAATTCTTTATTCCTATTGGGTAAGTTAGCAGGCTCATCTGGAGGTACTGACCGGTAGGTCGAATAATGTTACGACCACGTATAGCAGGCTGTTATGAGAGCACGGCGCCAACTCACGGCAGTAGCAGCCTCACGACTAGATTATCGATCCGCCCAGCGACTCTTCAAGCAAAAGCCCATCGAGTACGCCCAGCGAATCTCCATATATATCTCCATAAGTGGTGGTGTAGAACTCCGAGCTACTTTTACCGGTAATGGAGCAACATCATGAGCAGCCTGTTTCGAAGTAGCGAATAATCTATCGCTGTCCTGCTTACGGTGAGATATCAGAGACGCATTCGGTGGCTTAGAACTATTGCGCTGGGTAGTGACGGTTTTCTTGTCGCCACCGCGCACTTATGTCTATTGGCGAGAGTGGCCGATTCTTCCTTTAACCCTCGGGGTCGCTAGAGGATAAGCTAACCAAATCGGGTTATAATCATATATAGAATTGCTATCGCGCGCAGGGCCGGCACCTGCCGAACGTCTAGTTTTATTAGCAATTACTATATTAAACTAGATACTACTTAGGCTATATAGCCTCTAATACTATAGTCGTCGTCTAGTTATCTTCTTAAAGCCTTACTCTTTCCTATTTAGGCTATATTAAGGTATAGTAGTTCTTTACTATAGAACTAGGCGTTAATCTAGTACGCTAGAGCGCGCGTAAACGTTAATTAGCTATTCTATATAAGGAGCCTATTAGCTAGAACTAGCTAGTAAAGAAGGCTAAGATAAAGCTAAAGGTAGTAGCTAAGAGGACTACTAAGTTAGTAGAGCTATCTAGTCGCTATTAACTAGCTATTCGCTATTAATTAGCTATTCGCTATTAATTAGTACCTATAGCTAAACTAAGACCGCTCTTAATACTAGTTACTAATATCGCTATAGCGAGGACTACTTTAGTATAGCGTATTAAATTAAAGACTAGTAAGCTAGCTATTAATATCGCTAATCTATTAGCTATAGAGGCCTTTAATAAAGCGCTAGACTAGTTAAAGAGGTATCTAAAGAAGGGTTAAACTACTCGAATCGTAGCTACGCTATAGTATAAGAGGTTAATAAAGAATACCGGTATAGAACTAATATTAATACTACTAAGTAGTTTACTACTATAGTTTAGTTAATTATTATTTCTTAGCTTAATAAAAGCGCGTAGAAGCTCTATATCGACTTTAAGTTTACGTCTAGTACTTAAAGTAATAGGCCTTTATTACTAGGTCGTCGATCTATAACTACTTTATAATTAATTAATCTAAGTAATAATATATAAGCTATTAAGTAGGCTACTAATATTAGCCTTAGTACGAAGGCTAGCTAGCCTTACTTATAGAAGAGCTATTTAAACTATAGTTAGTTCTACTAGTTTGATACTATAAATATAGCGGCTAACTACTTTTTAATTAATAAAGAAGTAGTAAGAGTTTAGACTATAAAGGTAAAGAATAGTGTTATACACCTGCGGTACAAGGGGGTTAGAGCTCGTTAGACGAGTAAGTTCTAAGCGATAGGTCAGGTAAGTAACTACTCTAAGGTTTAACCTTTTGGCGGGTTAGTAACTTAGGTTAAATACGAACTACCTATATAAGAAATGTCTATTCTATATATATAGGAGATTCGTATATAATTACGATTACCTAGCGGTAATCGTAAGTATTCTTCCTTACGGTTACTCGAGAGTAAGAGTAAGTAGGCTACTTACTTAAGGGTCTAGGTAAGCGGTGTTACGTAACCCTCTTATAGCCGCCCCTACAGACCTAGCTTATTAGCTCCCTAAACTTAATTAGTTAGTCTACTTATTGCGGACCTAATATCCGTAATATTATCCCGCTCTATAGCTATTATGTCCTTATAACCGAGTATTAGTCGTTGTTCCGGCGTAGGCGTCTAATATAGGCCTAGCGTATATTAGAGCCTCCTAGTATTTAGTGTCGCGGGGTCCCGCTTATAGATGCGTTTCGTTATTCGATAGCTTCCTCTAGCAAATAATCTCGACTCGTTCGTTTCGTAAGAATAACCCGGAATCCCTTCGTATCGGAAATACGGTATAATAGCTATACTAAACACGATCGTTCCGAGTATGTCTTTATCGCCGACTTTTCCTTAATATCGTATATAAACTATATATAGCTTAGTCGTCCTTATATAACGTCCTCGGTAGATAGGCTAGATAAAGTCGTAGACGACCTTACTTTAAAGATAGCGACTAATAAGGCGAAGGTTATAGAGAAGATAGAGGAGATATTATAGCTAATAGAGAAGCTTTAAGAGGTACGGAATCGTATAGCCTAGAATAAGGTAGTCTAGAAGTAGAATAACCGTCGTCTTAACGAGTAGTTAAGGTATATAGTTAAGAACATACCTTCTTCTAATAAGAACCTTAGTTTCTCGTAGGCGGTTACTCTTAGTCGATCCCTCGAGGGCGTCGGCCTAGCCGATCCCTTCGAATAGGACTTCGAGCCCGAGTTTACTAGTAAAATTGTCGTAGGAGGTCCTAGTAATTCTTAAGATAAGTTCTTAGTTCCTACGTATTATCTTCGTTAGGGTATCCTTTCTATTTAACTAAGTATTTCTAACCTCTTTTCTCTAGGATTTTTTCTACTTCCTACTCTTAGTTTTCTTAGGATTCGTAGTAGAATATCGTTTAGAGCGCGGTATCTAGGTACGCTAGTTCGAGGAGGGAAACGTA